>NC_039514.1:3600056-3900959 GCF_003672135.1 Ooceraea biroi | reverse complement strand
GACTATCCGCGGAAAACCTGTACGGTATGCCCCTGCGGAACAAGAAGGTGCCGGGTCTCATGAAGGACGAGAACAACGGCGCCTTCATGACGGAGTTCATCGGGTTGAGGTCGAAGATGTACGCGCTGAGGGTACGCGGAAAGAGGGACACGAAGAGGATCAAGGGCGTGTGCAGGAGCGTCGTGGGTAGAACGATAACGTTCGACGACTACGCGCGCTGTTTGAGGGAATGGACGGAAATGACCTGTCGACAGTCGCGGATACAGTCAAAGCTGCATCGCGTATACACCGTATCGGAGACTAAGCTAGCCCTCAGCCCACACGACGACAAACGGTACGTCGTACCCGGCTCAACCAGTACTCTCCCGTGGGGGCACTACAGTATTCGACGGTGACACGTAAGGGGAACGCATTCGTATTACTGCGAAAAAAAATTTTTGTATGATATATCGTATCTAATTTTGTAATACAACATTCATTCGTATATAATATATTGTATGAAATATTGTAATATGTTATTATAATCCAATAAATAGTGGTAATACGTATTCGTATATATTGTATGTAACATTTGAATACTTTAACATAAATAGCAATACACATACGTACATATGATTTTATCGCAAACCGTATGCGATATTGCTCCAATTCGGTGCATGGCCCTTCGCGAAGGTAATCTTATACTCGCTCGCGCGAAATTTCGCTGCATTGGATAGCGGCTGTGCGGGCAAGGCCGGCGTGACGTCGACCGGACGCGTCGCGATAGCGCGTTGAACTCTTACGATGTAATAATTCATATAGTGTATACTATAAATAAATAGTAATACGCTTATGCAATAAATAGTAATACGCATTCGTATCAATTCGGTGCACGGTCCTTAGGAAAGAAGGTCTTTTATACTTACTCGCGAGAAATTTCGATGCATTGGACGAAAGAAATTTCGCTTCATTGGATAACAGCTGTGCGGGCAAGGCCGGACGCATCGCGATAGCGCGGTGACGCCGTTCGAGAAATAACAGCGCGTGTTAGCATTGTCGCAATCTTTTATTGTGATAAATAATTTTTAAGTACATGCTATATCATATACTATATCATATATACGCGTGCAATTACAACACATCATCCCAACTGATCCAAGAATTGTGCGACGCGTCCATTCCGAGCCACTTGACGTACTCCTTGTTTCCTCTCCGCCGCAACACCTTTTCCATGAGGTAGACGTCCGGGTAACGGGCTCTGAGTAACTCGTGCTCGTAGAATCCGCCGGAGATCGATTTACCGCTATAGTCTTGCAACAGGTACGTCACGCGATTGGTCCGTTGCACCTTCGCCACCGTAAACACCTCCGTGCTCCAATTCGGTGTATAACCCTTCGCGAAGACGGTCTTATACTTGCTCACGCGCACCTCATCGCCCGCGTGCAATTTCGCTGGAGCGGGTATTTTCACGCGTTTGTAAACAGTGGATAGCAGCTGTGCAGCCTTGACCGGCGTGACGTCGACCGGACGCATCGCGATAGCGCGGTGACGCCGAGCGTTGTACTCGCTAACGAGATGCGATAGCACGTCCACCCATTTGTACGTTCCATTGAGCGTAAACACTTTCCCCATTTCATTCTTCAGCGTACGATTGAAACGTTCCACTAACGAGGCTTTCATTACCGAGTGCGTGGAATAGTGATTTATACCGTGCTTACGCGTCAGTTCTCGCACGTGCGAGTTGTAGAACTCTTTGCCCTCGTCGGTGTGCAGGTTCTGTGGACACCTGCCGGCGTCGCGAAATATACTTGCGAACAACCCGGCGACCTCGCTTCCGGACTTGCGCTTGAGAGGTACCGCCCACGCGTACTTGCTCAGCGCGTCGATGATCGTCAGTATGTAGCGGTAGCCTCTGTTTTGACGCGCGTACGACTGCATGTCGACCACATCCGCCTGCCACAGGTCGTCGTACCCGCGTACGATAACGCGACGGCGAGGAGAGTTTCTTCTCGCTGGTGCGTGTAATTCGCGAGTCAGCTGTAACCTCTCCGAACTAACGTTACCGCGCGACTTGGTCTTCATCGCGACGCGGCGAGAGGGTCCTCGGTACGGACACTCCGACGATCCTCGTTGCGTCCGTACGATTCGCTGTTCCAACGATGCGCCGGTCCCTCGATTCTCCTCGTATCGCGCAATAAAGCCCGCGACGTTCGAGTTGCGTCGCGGCTATTATACGGGTACGTTATAGACGTTGCCCGCGGGCTCCTGCGCAGCCTCGTTGGATCTCACGAGAGAGCTGACGGTGCTCGAGAGTCCGCTCAGCTCGTCCCTCACCTTCGACACCGTTGCTTCGATATTGGTGGCCCGTTCCTCGCACGACTACGCGGTCGTCGTGACCTTGTCCAATCGGATCGTGTTTGCTCTAACGTCCGTTCGCGCCTTCGCCACGTTATCCGCGAGGTAGTTCAGCCTCGTGTGGTGCGAGTCCACATGCGTCCTCAGGAAGGTCGTATCGGACTGCAGCCGCGACAATGACGCGGTGAATCTCTCCTCCTGAGCGACGATCAGCTTCCTCGTTTCCTCGACGGCTGCGACCAACTCGCCGATCCGGCCGTTCGTCTCGTCTCTGTGCGCGTCCGTCGTGGCGGTGCGCGTCTCCAGAGCTCCGATCCTGCTTCCCAGCGCGTCCATCCTAGCGGAGAGCGACGCGGACGCACCCTCGACATCCGCTCGCAGCGCGACGACCGCCTCGCGAAGGTCGCGGTAGTCCTTGCGCTGGGCCTCGGACAACGAGTCGACCCGCTGGTCTACGTGATACCGGTTTACCGCGTCGTGTTCCTCCCGCGGTACTGCCACGTTCCGTATTCGACGCCTCTTTGCGTCGTACTCGTCGCTGTCTGGGACGAGGCAGAGAGCGTTGTGGCGCACGTAACCGCGAGCGTCGCTGGCTCGAAACCCCGTAGCGTAGTCGCCGCTCCGCGCGAGGGTGGCGCCGAACTTGTTCACGGGCATCGATGCGTCGCTACGGGCGCGTCAGGGCGCAATGACGCCCGCCTCTCGGAGCTCCTCGATTATAGACAGGAACTTGGCGTCGTGCGAGTCGTTGCCCGCGCCGCGCGACGCCTCGATGAGCCTGAGGCGATCCACCAGTTCGTTCGGATCGTCCCAGTGTACGTAGTCTATCTTGTCGGTTACCCTCATGGTCGGGGGTGGCGGACGTTCCATGCCGGCTCCCCAGTGACCCGCGGTCGGACGAACGCCCATCAACGGGGCGATGATCGTCCTGTACTTGTGTCCCTTGTTACCCTTGATCTGCCCTTGCTCCTGATGTCTCTGTTTGTGCGCGTTCGTCGCCAAAAGGATCCTGTAGTACAGCGTAGTATCGTGCACGTTGTACACGCTCTCGTCGGGGGTTCGTATGAAGATAAGCTCGTACAGACCAGGCGTACCTTCGTACCGCGTACCGCCCACGAATATGGAGTCGTCCGCGCCGATGTCGAAGCGCTTGTCGCCGAGCATCGTGCCGGTCTCGCCGATGAACACCCCGTATACGTTGTCGACGGCGCTCGTCCTGCTGGCGGGGCCGTCGCTGTCCGTGAACAGCGCGCCCACGTACCTCCGACCCAGCGGTCCCAGCGTATCTAGCAGCGCGTCCCTGCTCGCGTCTGTTCGCATAACCTTGGCGAAGGATCGCTCCAGCGGGCTCATCGGCACCGGCGTCTCGGGCGCCGCGTCGCGCGCGGGCGTCGAGCTTATCAGCGGTGATGACGTGGCGATCAGTCTGTGTCGACCTATCTTTAGCTTCTGCGGCGTAACTATCGCGGACGTGAAGGCGTCGGTGTCCTCGTGCTCGAACTTCCTCTTCACGCGGGACGCGTCCACGGCGTCGGGCTCGTCGACGGAGTGCTCGACCAACCGTTTCAACGGCTCGACGATCGGCTTGAAGTGGCTCTCAAGAGCACGTTCGTCCTCCATTCTGCCGGTTCTCAGACTCCAGTGCTTCCTGCGAATCGAATCGCGCGCGCGTGCGCGATCTCCTCAGCGATCGCCTCGCGCTCCTGCAGCGCGGGCGCGACAGCCTCGCTCGACATGCCTGCGACGACTGCCCCCCTCTACTATCCTGTCCCCGTCTACGGCACGGCGTACTCGTTGAATTCGCGCCTGTATCTACCGTTGCGAAGCACGCTGTCCTTGTTTATCACGAGAAAGCCGTACCGCCGGCGCCAACAGTCGCGACACAGCGGACGAACTCCTCGAAGGTCATGTCGGTGTTCGCGTGATCGTTGTACACGTGCCTCAGATTAGTACCGTCCTGTCGAAATAGGATCAGCAGATTCACGTTGTCGCGCAGCAGGTGTTTCGGTATCCGGGCGTACGTCTGACACAGGTAGAAGCAGTCGACGAGCGAGTGCCTGCCCATCGAGAAGTGCTTCCTCATGGCGCCCCTGCCTGTCGCACGCGACGTCGTTGAAAACGAATATCGAGTGCGGCGGGGCCTCGTGCGGCGGTACGACGTCACCGCTGTCGGGGAACGCGTGGTACCCGATCTCCTCCATCGATCCCAGTAGACGCTCCAGGTAGCGGTACTTCGGCTGACCCAGCGATTTCGAGTGCACGTACACATTCTCGAAGCGCACGCCGTGCGGACTCTCGAGCAGGCCGATCACGACGTTCGTCTTGCCGCATCCCGACGGGCCGCAGACCAGGGCGCGTATGGTATTCGGTAGCAGGGAACCGTGTCTGCTCGCTCTCCCCTCTCCACCCCCGATCCTGTCGCACAGGGTCAACACTCGTATCCGCGCGGGCTGCTTGACGTAGCGCATGTCGCACGTGATCGCTCGCGCGCGCGGAGGCGCCCGGCTATTTATAGGTTGATCCACGCCACCGGTTCGATCAGTCGCGTACGCGAGGCTGCCCCCGCACGCGCCTACGACTGCTCCGGCGCGTGACAAATGCGTCTAGCCGCTTGCGGTTCGGGTCTGCTCAATCGCGCCATAGACGAACTTCCGATCGAACTTCACGTTCCCGGCTACCAGTTCTGCGGACCCGGCACGATACTCGCGAAGCGACTCGCGCGGGACGATCACGGCGTCAATCCGTTGGACGCTGCCTGCCGCGAGCACGACATCGCCTACTCGCGCAGCCGACGGACGGACGATCGGCACGCGGCCGACCTTGTGCTCGCGGACAGAGCGCGCGATCGCGTCTGGACGGGCGACTTGAGCTTTGGCGAGAGAGCCGCCGTGGCGGCCGTATGGGCCGCCATGAAGGCCAAGACGAAACTCGGAATGGGCGCGAAAAGGAAGCGAACGGTTGCTGGAACGAGGACGAGGAGGAAGAGGGGTACGAGACCGCGACCAAGAGACCAGCGAGGAGGCTTCCAATAATGAAACGCGGCGGCTTCTTGCCGCTCCTGCCGGTCCTGGGCACGCTCGGGTCATTGATCGGCGGCGCGGCCACGGTCGCGAAGGCGGTGAACGACAACAAGGCCAAGCCCAGTCAGTTGGAGGAACTGCAACGTCACAATCGCGCGATGGAAGGGCGCGGCCTGTATCTCGCGCCGTACGCGCTTGGGCGCGGTGCGTCTGGCAGTGGCGGACGCGTTAGGAAAAAAAACGTCCCCGTCGACGCTAGGACTGCCACCGGGCGCGACGACGGGTGCGCAGCTTGCGGCGGAGGCCGCGCGCCTTCGCGTGCCGTTCTTCAGAGGGGTGTTCATGCGCGACGCCTTACCCGCGCGCGCTCGTCGCAACGAGTGCGGCGTCGTGAACCTCGACGACTCCGCGGGTTCTGGGACCCATTGGGTGGCGTACGCCAAAAGGGGCGACAGAGCCGTCTACTTCGACGGTTTCGGTAACCTGCGACCGCCGCGTGCGCTCGAGCGCTATCTGGGCGGTGACGTGACGATCGCGTACAATCGTCACCGCTATCAGACGTACGACGAGCAGATCTGTGAGCAGTTGTGTCTACGTTTTCTCTGGAACATCGAGTGGTAGCGTTTCGCATGTCGCTGACGCTCACGCTGACCGGTAAAAGCAGCGTCCTCACGGTGAGCTACTTCCCACCCATCGATCTGAGCGACGGCCGCTACGAGCTCGGTCTCGCGGACTTCGAGACCTACAACTCGATACCAAACGTCGACGCGAGCAACAACAGATTCTACTTCGGCGAGAAGGACGCGCTGATAACGATTCCAGAGGGATCCTACGAGCTCAGTGCCATAAGCCGGTTCCTGAGGGACGCGTTGCTCCATCGACGCGGAGCGACGGTGGCGGAGGGCCTCGACGGTGGCGACGACGACGGTGACTACCTCAACGCGTACGACATGTACGACGATGAGGAAAGCGCGGGGGAGGGAGAGCTCGCTTTACGCGCAAACGACAACACCATGCGAAGCGAGATAAAGTGCGTCTACAGGGTGAACTTCGCTCTACCCGGCACCATCGGCCCGCTCTTGGGTTTCTCGCCCCGCGTTCTTCGACCCAACAGGTGGTACGCCTCCGACGAACCGGTGAACATTATGAGCGTGAACGTCATTCGCCTGGAGTGCAACGTCACCGCGGGAGCGTACACTAACGACAGACCGGCGCACACGATACACGAGTTCTCACCCAACGTGCCACCGGGATATAAACTGTCCGAGAGACCCGGCCAGATCATTTACCTCCCGCTCGTCGCGCGGAGCGTCACGGACATAACGGTGCGCGTCGTCGATCAGAACGGTCGCCCGATCGACTTCTGCGGCGAGGAGATAACAGTGCGCCTGCACGTGCGACGATCGCGCGCTGCGTAGAGCGGAGTGTTATGCTCGTTCTACGGGGTGGTGACGAGGACGGAAGAAGAGGTACCACGGGGAAGCACGATCGCCCCGAGGGGGAAGCGCGCGCGAGCGGTAACGGCGCGCTGCTGAGCGCGGAGAACGTCACCTTCCTCCGCTCGTTGGGATACGCCGTCGACGATGGCCGACGTGCTTGATATCGCCGGTGAACCGGTCTTCGACGAGCGCATAGTCGGCCTCGAGACCCACACGTATAACCCGTACGCAAACACCTCGTTTAGGTACAGCGACGAGATAAGGATTCCCATACAACAGCAGGATCTGTACACGTTGCCCTGCGAGAGCTACCTGTACATCAAGGGTATGTTCTCGATCGTCGGGACGTCAGCTGGAGAAGGAGGTGATTTAGTGGCGCACAAGGACCAGGCGCGACTGGTGAACAACTGCGCGGCGTTCCTGTTCGACGAGATTCGTTACGAGCTCAACGGCGTTGAGATAGACAGGAGCCGAAACGTCGGCGTCACGAGTACGCTCAAGAACTACGCGTCCCTGACTCACGTGCACGCTAACATCCTGCAGAACGCGGAATGGAGCGTGGTGAACAACACGTCGGGACCGGGTGATTTCAACCTCTGCGTCCCTCTCGGGATGTTGCTGGGGTTCTGCGAGGACTACAGACGCGTGGTGATCAACGCGCGACAGGAACTCGTTCTGATTCGCGCGCGTAACGACAACAACTGCGTCGTGCAGTCGAGCGACCGACACGAGCCGAAGATAGACCTGCACAAGGTGCAGTGGCGCATGCCGCACGTGTACCTGAACGAGATCAACAACCTACGGCTGCTGCGCACCCTCGAGAACGGACGATTTCTCAGCATGGCGTTTCACTCGTGGGACCTGTACGAGTTCCCACTTCTGCAGAGCACGACCACACACACCTGGGTCATTAAAGCGGCTACGCAGCTGGAAAAACCGCGCTACGTCATCTTCGCGCTGCAGACCGGTCGAAGGAACGTCGTGACGAAGGACGCCTCTCTGTTTGACGAATGCGACCTCTCCAACGTAAAGCTATTTCTCAATTCGGAATTCTACCCCTACGACGACATGCATCTGGACTTTACGAAAAATCGGTACGCAGTGCTGTACGACATGTACACCAGATTCCGCAGAGCGTACTACGCGCTCGATCGGGACGATGACGGTGCGATGCTGACGATGAGCAAGTTACTGCACTGCGGTCCGCTCGTAGTTATAGACTGCTCTAGGCAGAACGAGGCGGTGAAGAGCGCCACCGTCGACGTACGTATAGAGTTCGACTGCAGGCGTAACGTCCCGCCCGAGACCACGGCTTCCTGCCTCATACCTCACGATCGCGTAGTAGAGTACAATCCGCTTACGAGCGTGGTTCGACGAGTCATATAGTCGTAACCATGACCGACGAACCGATATTTGTCGACCTACAAGGCTTCATCGTCAAGGGCGGTTTCGCGGTGAAGGAAGTGACCGCGCTGCGTACGGCGGAACGTACGCTAGCGCATCACGTCTTCCGCGCACCGGTGCCATGGAGCCGCCTGACTAAAAAGGAGAAGTCACAGGTCCACTGGCTTACGGCCAACCACCACGGCCTGCGCTGGACAGACGGTATTGCGAGCTACAGACTCTCGAGCGCTCTAATCCGTAGAGCGGTATCCGGCAAAGGAGGGAACGCGCTCGTCTACGTCAAGGGCACGGAGAAGAGGCAGTGGTTGGAGGACATACTGGGCGACCTCGTCGGCGAATATCGCGTGACCGTCAGATCCATCGACGAGGACTACGCGGACGTCGGTCGTCTCAACGAGTTGGAGAGCTGCGATCCCGGGACGTATCGCTGCTGCGAGCACAGCGGGACCTGCGCGCTGGAGAACGCGCTGCGGTTGTACACGTGGTGGTGCCGGAAGGATCATCGACCGCGCGATACGTAATAGAGACAATCGCTGTTTAGTGTTACATATATATTTCTAAGCTTATACTCATATATTACATATTACATATATTACATATATTATAGGTATAATAAATGAAACTTTATATAATAAGAAATTTTATACAGTGCTGGCAAAAAGTTCCAGAACGGTTAAAAATCTTGGAAAATAATGATTTAGTGGAAAAATGTTTCAAACAAAAAGTATAGGGCTTAAAAAAATCTATTAGATGATGATATATATTTGACCTTGGTATGACCTTGGAAAGCCCGGTCATGGTCAACATAAAAATCTTAAATGGAAACCCCTATTTTTTATTACATATTCTTGTAGCTTAGCTCGAGAGCTTTTCGAAACGCTATAATAAATTTTTTTCTCTTACGTACTTTTTGACTTATAAGGCTTGAAGGTTACACAGTACCGCCGGCATTAGAATTACCCAAGGTGTACCGCGTGGAGGTTGCACGGTCGGATTTACACCTCTTTTGTGTGTGTGTTTGTGTGTGTGTGCATGCGTGCGTGCGTGCGTGCGTATGTGTGCGTGTATGAGTGTGTGTGCGCGCGCGCGCGTGTGTGTGTTCTTCATAAAACTAACTTCACAAAAATAGTTTATACTCGTATGTACGAACAACGGCATTAATGCCATCCGAAAATACGTGTGACGCACACTAAGAAAGCGCGTCACTTATAAACTTTCTCGCGTATAGGTGAGGTGTTCCGATAACTATTTTGCTCGCTCGTGTTTACCTCACCTACAACCGGCATTGTGTAAGCGACCCGATCGTTGTGTGTGATCACACGGGTATTCGGACGGCATTAATGCCGTTGTTCGTACATACGAGTATAAACTATTTTTGTGAAGTTAGTTTTATGAAGAACACACACGCGCGCGCGCGCGCGCACACACACACACACTCATACACGCACACATACGCACGCACGCACGCACGCACGCATGCACACACACACAAACACACACACAAAAGAGGTGTAAATCCGACCGTGCAACCTCCACGCGATACACCTTGGGTAATTCTAATGCCGGCGGTACTGTGAACCTTCAAGCCTTAGAAGTCAAAAAGTACATAAGAGAAAAAAATTTATTATAGCGTTTCGAAAAGCTCTCGAGCTAAGCTACAAGAATATGTAATAAAAAATAGGGGTTTCCATTTAAGATTTTTATGTTGACCATGACTGGGCTTTCCAAGGTCATACCAAGGTCAAATATATATCATCATCTAATAGATTTTTTTAAGCCCTATACTTTTTGTTTGAAACAGTTTTCCACTAAATCATTATTTTCCAAGATTTTTAACCGTTCCGGAACTTTTTGCCAGCACTGTATAATAAATGAAACTTTATATAATAAATTATTTATAATATAAACAAGTGTGTGGTTCTCTCTCGCTCACGGTTGTCTGAAATGAGAGTTACGGATAAGTAAGCGTTATTCTAGCGAAACGTGCGCGCGGTCGGTTGCACTTACTCCGGAGGTGGTGTAGCGGCGACCATGTAGTCAGTCCCGATATATAGGTTGACGTCACGACCAACCGCCACCAGGAACAGCATTTGCAGCCTCAGTACCTCCGCCATCTCCAGGAGATATATTCGTAATAAACCCCTAGAAGACGCATAATACACAATAATATACTCATAATACACAATAATATACGCTAGGATTGGAAGAATAGTTTAGTACTTACATGTCTTGCATCATATACGTTGTAGTATGCACATCAAACTCGGCGTTGATGCGCGCCATGTTGCGCGCTACGTGATGTATACGTCTAGTCAACATTTCGGCCGTATCGGTGAACATCACCGATGCGGCGTGCACTCCACCAGCTGCGTCCACGATGTTCTCCATTGTTTTTTTTGTTGCACTCTGTCGCGAACGATATTCTGCACTGATGCATGATGCGCTTCGTCGTGTATTGTATGGAGCGTGTTGCAGGAAACGTGCGGTTTACTAGTATCTTATGCATTTTCCTGTGAATTTCCTCCCATGGGTGCGAGGGGTAGCCAAAATCGGCACTCTTGCGCCGGTGTCTTCCGAACGTCATCGGTTCGGTGCAGCATCCTCGCGAGCGACGGATCGTCGCGTCGCGATCGCCTCCCCGCGATCGCCTCCCCGCACGACGTCAGTCGCACCGCCGTGCTCGCGCGAAGCGTACGCGCGCTGGGTCTTATCGCCGCGATGTCGTTTTCCGCTGTCGTCGCGTTCCTCCTTATTGCGTTTCCGCTCGCTTCCGCGTACGACGAGTACTGGAGCAGGGACGGAGCCGTGAATTTTCTTCGACATTACGGCTATCTCGACAGCACAGCGGATCGATCCCTGATAACGAACGACGAGCTGCGTCACGCGATTTCGCTGTTCCAAGAGTACTACCACCTTCCGGTCGACGGTACGCTGAACAACGTGACGCTTCGTTATATGGTTAGATCACGCTGCGGGGTGAGCGACGCGCCGAGTCGTCGGCTTGGCGTCGTGCCGTTGCGGTGGCCGAGGCTGAATCTCACGTGGAACTTCCAACTTGCGGATCGGACTACCCTGCGAACGGCTGAGACCGCCTTCGCTATCTAGGCCGCGAACTCGTCGCTGACGTTCTCGCGCGACACGAACGAGCCGGACATCATCATAGCGTTCCGCAAGGGTAGGCACACGATGCTGGACCGTAGGTACGGCGGCGCCGTTTGTCCCAATGACCTCGATGGACCGGGCAAGGTGCTCGCTCACGCAACGTTACCCACAGGGGCCCGGGACGACGTGTCGGAGGTGCACATAGACCACCGCGAGGCGTGGCACATCGCGCTGACCCCCAATCCGCAGAATTCGCATCATCTGCTGCGAACGCTCATTCACGAGATCGGTCACTCGTTGGGGCTGTCGCACACCACGGACGAGAACTCGCTCATGTACGCGTACTCACCCGCCGTGGACTGGCCGGTGGTGCTCGGTATGGAGGACGTTCTTGCCGTGCGGAATCTCTACGGCGCCGCGAAGGACGAGCCGTCGACCGCGGTGCCCGCCGAGCCTACGGTCGTACAAACGACTACGACGCCGGCGACTACGACGACGGCATCGCCGGAACCGCCCGATCCGTGCACCTGGCGCGACATCGACACCCTGCTCGTGCTGGGAAAGCGCTTGTTCATCACGTAAGGGCAGTACGCGTGGTCGATCGGCCTGGATGGGAAGATCGTCGACAGGCCGTTCTTCCTGAGGGATTACGTTAGGTTCCTGCCAAAGACCGTCACGCGCCTGTCGGCGGCGTATCAGACGGTCAAGGGGGACCTGGTGTTGTTCGCCGATGTTGGGTGTACATGGTATCTTATCCCACCCTCGAGTTACGCGCGTCGTGGCCGCGACGTATCACGGATCTCGGGCTTTCGCCCAACGCGTTGATCAACGCCGCGCTGAACTCGCACACGGATCGCACCTACGTCATATACAGTGATTACGCTGTACTGGAAATGGACGAATGTAACATGACGGCTCGCGGGTACCACACGCTGCGACCGTTTTCCCGGGTATACCGTCGTCGGTGCGCACGGCCTACCACTACCGATGGACACCTCTACTTCGTTCATCGGGATCGCTTCTTCGCGTACAACGAGTTCACCGAGACCGTGACGAGGTCCGAAGAGTTCGATCTCGACGCGATCGGCGTGACGTGTCCTAGGGAGGATATCCTGCGGAAATTGTGGGATCTGCTCGCTCGACTCGCTCGTTCGAGCGTCGCGTTTGATTAGTCACACGCGCTTTCCCATCTACGTCACGCGCCTTTACATGGGAGAAGAAGGGTATATAATCAGCGTCTCGCTTGAGAATACGCCAGTCAAGCGCCCTTAATCTGAGAGGAGAAGACCCACGTCCTGTCCACCGCGCGATGTATCAAATCAAGGCACCACTAGAGCAGATGGACAATGCCGCTCCTAGTTCGGAGGCGAACGGGAGCTCCATGAAGAAACGACGTCGCGTGTAAGTTGCGTCAATAAGTCTCCACGACCTTTTTATCAATCGTTTTTATATCTTTTTATATCTAATCAGAATCTCATATCTTAGGTGGGGAGACCTCGCCGCGATGTCCAACGTCGACGTACGGCGCATGCGGCTGCTCAGCCGCAGCTACAACCTCACCAGAACCGGCTACAAGTATCTGGAGATCGGCATAGGCGTCCCTCCGACCTTGGACACGGTGACCGTGCACGTTGCGATGGGGGACACTACCGGCAAGAAGATACTGCTGAACGCCGAGATGTGGAAAGGACTGGTGAACAGTAGAGCCATCGTCTGCGACTACCTCGCGCGGGCTAACGGTGAGCACGTCATCGTACCTCCACCCATGTGAATGGACGACCTGACGATACGCTTCGCCAGCATCAACGGTCAGCCGACCATACGCCTGGACACTCTTTCGGGTCGTTTGACCCTGTCCGCGCCGACGGTTCGCTATTTGTACGGATTGCGGCACTGCGCTGAGCGCATCATCGCCACGATGGCCAGTATCGTCGGACGAGTCGAGGCAAAACTGCGCGCCTTCAAGCACGCCGCTGCGGGCGTCGAGGATCCTTCCGAGTCCCCGAGGGCGATACGCGACAGCAAGGACTTCGACAACACTGATCTGCTCGATTGCGAACTGCTTGTCGTAGTCTTCGGTAATATCTGAGTTCTGCCCTGCATACCGAAAGCTCCCACGTACGCGCATAATGTATACGTATTAGGCACAATAAATACTATGTCTCTCCATTCTACTCGTTATATTATACACCGCCGTATTAGCCATGCTATATTTTTATTTATCTTACTTAATATTATATGTATCCGTAGTTGATACAATCCACTGTATCCGTAGTTGATAAAGTAGTGGATAATATAGGCGGGTTCTGGGACCGTTCAATTCTCTGACTAGAACCCGCTAATCGTAGAATGCAAATAAAGTCTTTTTTCCTAATCAAATTGCGTCTCTTTGTCGTGTTGAACCCGCTACCCTTCCATGCACGAGAAGATACAAAGATAACCGTTGCGTCTCGTCCGGCGAAAAACTTACAGATAACCGCGCGACCTCGAACTCGTCCGAGCTGGTTCGAGCGTGACGCGATCGTCGCCGATGTTGCGTCAGATCGCGGGACGACCGTCAAACCGCATCCTGCGAAAATTAAGGAATTTCCAAAAATAGAACGTTATCGGCAGGAAAACCACATCCGCCGGAAAACCACATCCGGGAAATCCAGTGGCGAGGGAAATCCAAAATGGCGCTCCCGCCCTTTTTCCCCTCCCCTCCCTCCTTCTCCCAAGCCACGTCCCCTTCCCCTCCCTCCCCTCCCCCTTCCCCTCACTCCCCCTTGAGCCCCATGGGTTAGAACCCGCCTTATATACCTACTCTTATGTCTATGGAGCATACGTACGTGAGTCTGAACCTGAAGCTGAATTTGAAAAACGGAACGTCACAATTCTAGCATACGATATCTCAGGATAGACTGCACCAATCTTATTCGAATTGGTTGCAATCGAAAGCTTGCATCCACATTATGTTATAAAAGTGCCGTTTGATTTTTAAATAAGGCTTTAGTTTCTGAAATATTTTAATCGAAAGTTTGTGTGACGTGAAATTCCGGATCAAGAGACACGGTAGTGTCTCGCGCCAAGTTCACGCGCAGCGCAATGGCAGCGAGAGACGGACCGTGGATCTTTACTCTAGACGACTAGTTGAGACTAGCCGAGATTTTCGGATTTAATAACGCGTGGATCGATCGAGTTAAGAACAGGTTCAATCGATTCTGCGTACTCGAATTATATAATGAAAGTGTTTTTATTTTTCTCGTACATGCCCGGAGATATTACGATGCAAAGTCCACATCGTGAAAATTTGTATTAAGAAACTCTCTTATCGTCGTCGTCGTCGTCTTGGTTACAGAGACCGTACAGTTCACCTTTTAACCACTAGACAGCGTTTACGGCAGTGCCGGCATAGAGCTCTAGATATGTACTTACGTACAAGAGTAGCGCAAGCCCCGCCATGTTGGACCTAACTGCAGGTGCGCGAAATATGAACGAGATCTCTATCAACTGGCGATTTCCTATTTCGATGTCTGAATATGGATGGAACAGCATTAGGCTTTAGTTTTCGTCGTCCGTCTATTCTATTTTGCTCATATTGATCAGGAGTGAAGTGATTCTGAAACGTAAGGTCATTGTACAAGTCTGTACATTCTCTAAGAATAAAATTATATTTTCTTCTGTATCGTGATATGATATGATCTCATTATCTATTACACGGCTGCTTTTGTTAATTACATATAAATATTATGTTCAAATATCTTATAATATTGTAAAATACTGTAATTACTAGAATACCTCACACAGTCTGCTGTTGTTACTCGGTGTCCAGTCTTTTCGTTCGATTCTACGAATCCATATAGCTCTACGAACAGGATCTCTTGGTAAACAGTGAAAGAGCTTTCCTGTTACCTGCTGCGAAAAGCAGTTCATTGCACAACACTGTGGCATTTTGCCCACAAAATTAACTCACGTCTCACTCACGTTTTATGTTAGGTTACAACTGACTCTGTCTTCTCATTGGACGCCAAGGTGATAGGTCCAACATGGCGGTCAAAAAGGGAAGGGAGCCAATAGGAAAATGCGGTTGTCGGCATTGCGAAGATCAAACGTTTGCGCTACCCTTGTACGTAAGTACATATCTAGAGCTCTATGCCAGCACGGCTGACGGCTCCGCTTAAGAGAGCAATGCACATTCTAGTATTTGTGATTCTAGAAAAATTTGACATGACAAATTAAACTTTATTTATTCCGATGAGTAAGTAATCATATTGATACTGGGTGTCGACTTTTGATTATAATATATAGGGTGTCCAATTTTTAATGACCAAACGAAAAAATTGTATTTGCGATTTTATAATATACTGGGTGTCGACTTCTGATTGTAATATATAGGGTGTTCGATTTTTATTGACCAACCGAAAAACTTGTATTTATGATTTTATAATATACTGGGTGTCGACTTTTGATTATAACATATGGGGTGTCCGATTTTAATTGACCCGAAAAACCCAAAAAACTTGTATTTGTGATTCCAGAAACATTTGACATGATAAATTAAACTTTTTGTATTCCGATAATTAATTATAATATACTGGGTGTTGACATTCGATTATAATAAAAAATAAATGATTCTCACAAAAATTACCTTTTTTGAAAAAAGGGGAAAAAGGCGTCAAGTACACGCGCCAGTCGCAACCAACTAAATAAAAATTAATCTATTAAACAAATGTATATGTATACACATATGTATACACATTGTGTACGTGCATGTAGCAGTTCGCCTTGACGAATAAGCAAATTTTTGCTAGCGCGTTCTGATCTCTGAGTCTATCGGTTGCACTATTGACGGACACTGTTCCATCGACGTAACCAAACAGGCCCTCGAGCATCAAAGCCATCCTCATCGCAAATTTCCAGCTCCCGTAATTGGACTGGCCCTCCAGTTTTTCTATGTTAGGCACTGATGTTGAAACAGTGGTCCCGGTAGAAAAACTCTCAGTGGAGGTTCATGCTGCGGTTGGATTTACAGTAGCTTGATCCATTGTCTCCGGCATGATCGTGTACACCTAACCTTTCAACTTCTCTTTATACAGGGTGAGTTTTATTTCGTGAACCAGTTTTTTACCCTCTAAGACGAGTTATCGACTGCACTTGCAATTGACTTACCGGCGTATAGATGGGTGTAGCGTAGAACGGCCGCGCGAACCCCGCGCGAAGTCCCGAGTTCGAAATATTAATGCAGCCAAGTTAGAAACTATAAATCGAATTACATGATAAAACGAAATATATAAAATGCTCAAAGTAGATAATAGAAACTATATTTGTTAAAGCGGAAAAATACAGTTTTGTGGAATAATTGTAACTCTGTTTCTCTGTAAGAGGGAATATTTTTGCCTTATACTTTTTGCATATGAAAGTAATGGCATTAAAAAGTGACCTGTTTTAGCGCCTTCATCCAAACTTTTTTGTCATGTAAGGCTCATACAGAGATATGTTGAACATATAAAATCATGTGAAATTATATGTATGCAACGATTATTGAATTTGCGTTCTTATTAATAAGATATACTGTTCTCTCTGTATGGAATGAAACAGTGAAAATAATGATACAAGATATCTTTAAAATTATATTGCAATAAATTGCATCTAAATTACCAAATATTTAAATTGATCATTTTTTACATCTGCGACTCTAGTTTAAAAAAAATATTTATGTCTTCACTTTCACCCTAGGTATCTCAAAGCTTTCGCAGCATCCCGCGGTAACCAAAAGCAAGCACATGTAAAAACAAATGAATATCGACAATCCTTTGGTTGTCAGGATCTGATATTTATTTGTTTCTACGTGTCGCGTCAACAATCGTCGTGAAAAAGATCGTTCGGTTCTCTCACTTCGTTTCGTCATCTTCTGTCGTATAATATTTGTACAAAAATGGCACATAATTTTACGAATGAGGAAATGACCGACATGCTCCTACTTTACAGGAAGTACGATCGGCAACCACGGAGAACCGCGAGAATGTATGCTCTCACATATCCAGAGCGAAAGCATCCGGACCATGTATTTTTTATAAAGCTGGAATCGAGGATGCGAAGATTTGGTCAATTTAAACCTGTCAAGCATCCAGGTACATTATGTATTTATACGATTGTCTGTTAATATTTTTTATTTTCTGTTGCTATTTAAAATATTGTATACTTGTATCATTTCCATTGTTTTATTATTTTTCGTAAAGGACGCACACCGCAAATAAACAGAGCGCCAATTGAACAAATGATTGTCGAGGAACCAACAATAAGTACGCGGACCATAGCGCGCTATCAACAAGTTAGCCAGACAACCGTCTGTAAGGTTCAAAAATCGGCTCACTTCCATCCTTATAAAGTAATTCTGACCCAAGAGTTGCACGCTACTGATAAACCCCGTAGGCTGGAATATTGTCGCTGGCTTCTTAATGTGAATGAGGAAAATTATTATTTCTCTAAGAACATTCTGTTCTCAGATGAATGTATTTTCCAAAACAATGGCATCGTCAACCGCCATAACTCGCATTATTGGGCTAACGAGAATCCCTACTGGATGCGACAAGCGCATAGCCAAGTCAGATGGTCGGTGAACGTTTGAGCAGGTATTCTCGGTGACCACATTATTGGGCTATATTTTATTGATGGGAAGGTCGATGGCCAAGCATATCGAAATTTCCTTGAAAATGAACTTGTTGCCTTGTTAGATGAGATGCCACTGGAATCACGAGTGAACATGTGGTTCTAGCACGACGGCCATCCTGCACACACTGCCAAGGCAACAAGAACATTGTTAAACGAGAAGTTTGGTAATCGTTGGATCGGACTTCACGGTCCCCGCGAATGGCCACCGCGTTCACCAGACCTATACCTCTGGACTTTTTCCTATGGGGTTATATTAAAGAGCAAGTATATGCTACGCGACCTGTTAGCGCTGAAGATTTAAAGGACAAAATTGTACAAACTTGTCGTGCAATAAGTCCTGAAATCTTGTGCCGGGTGCGTGGTGCAATCTTGGACAGAGCAGTACTTTGTGAAAGGATGGAAGGAGGTCATTTTGAGCACTTGCTTAAATAAAACATTGATAGGTTGTGGACATATTACGTATGGTCACACGTTGATATACTTTTTTTATATCCGCGTGTGCTCTTACGCAATATGACTCCAACTTATCTCTGTATGAGCCTTACATGACAAAAAAGTTTGGATGAAGGCGCTAAAACAGGTCACTTTTTAATGCCATTACTTTCATATGCAAAAAGTATAAGGCAAAAATATTCCCTCTTACAGAGAAACAGAGTTACAATTATTCCACAAAACTGTATTTTTCCGCTTTAACAAATATAGTTTCTATTATCTACTTTGAGCATTTTATATATTTCGTTTTATCATGTAATTCGATTTATAGTTTCTAACTTGGCTGCATTAATATTTCGAACTCGGGACTTCGCGCGGGGTTCGCGCGGCCGTTCTACGCTACACCCATCTATACGCCGGTAAGTCAATTGCAAGTGCAGTCGATAACTCGTCTTAGAGGGTAAAAAACTGGTTCACGAAATAAAACTCACCCTGTATAAAGAGAAGTTGAAAGGTTAGGTGTACACGATCATGCCGGAGACAATGGATCAAGCTACTGTAAATCCAACCGCAGCAAGAACCTCCACTGAGAGTTTTTCTACCGGGACCACTGTTTCAACATCAGTGCCAACATAGAAAAACTGGAGGGCCAGTCCAATTACGGGAGCTGGAAATTTGCGATGAGGATGGCTTTGATGCTCGAGGGCCTGTTTGGTTACGTCGATGGAACAGTGTCCGTCAATAGTGCAACCAATAGACTCAGAGATCAGAACGCGCTAGCAAAAATTTGCTTATCCGTCAAGGCGAACTGCTACATGCACGTACACAATGTGAAAAGTTCAAAAGATGCATGGGCTAACCTCAAAAAGGCATATGATGGGTGCAGCATGGCCACCAAGTTTGAGTTAACACGCAAGTTTTTCAATATTCGACAAGAATCTTATAGTTCCATGGAAGCGTATATTGAAGACATACTGTCTGTAGTACAGAGGCTGGCTGATATGGGCGAGAATATTGAAGATAAATGGATCTTTTTCGTTATGAGAAATGGTGTTTCTCAAGATTGACAACTTTGTGGCCGCTATGAACCAACAACTGCAGGAGGAGGCTAGATCTGAGGATGTCAAGGCTGCTTTACTCGGTGAAAGTGAAAGAAGGCGCGTTAAAGATGAATCGACGCCTGGAACAGCGCTCGTGTCTAAATCAGTTAAAAAGACTCAGCGCAAGCAGAAGAAGGACATCAAATGTTACGAGTGTGGCGATCCGGGTCATAAAAAACCAGATTGTCCACAACTTAAAAAGGATCCTGCCAAGAAGGAGAAAGCGAAGAACCAACATGTGTCAGCCGATCAAGCAGTGAGTAAGAAGAACTCTACGTTGCTGGCTCGTGCACTTGTGACCATTACAACTCCTTCAACGTGGATCATCGATTCAGGGCGACATCCCATATGGCAAAGGACAAATGTGCAATGTATGACCTGGATTCACGAGCTTGTGTATCGGTTGCAGTTGCCGATGATTCGGAAATTAAGTCTGAAGGTGTCGGTAAAGTTAACCTTAGGCTAGATAGTCAAAATTTAAAGACTGCCACGAATGTATTATATGTTCCGAGTTTGTCAGCGAACCTGCTCTCAGTGAACAAAATGACAGAAAAAGGTTACAGTGTCGTTTTCGATAAAGAATCCTGTAAAGTTTTTGATGGATCAAGTTGTACAATCTCTGGTAATATTGAATTTACTTGTCCGAAAAGAGATGGTTTATACGTAGTAGATACTTCGTTACAGGAATCAGTGAGGGCAGTGTCCGCTGTTCGAATGTCCAGTCAGGAATTATGGCACAAAAGATTGGGCCATTTGAATAGAAAAGGAATGAGAATATTAAAAGATATTGTTACAGGTATCGATTTCCAGGATGAGGACAATAAAGTTTGTGTAACTTGTCTCGAAGGAAAGCAATGCGTCAAATCCTTTCCTAAGAAAGGTAGTAGGGCTAAGGCTGTTTTAGATCTCGTTCATAGCGACATCCAAGGACCTATGGAAGTGAAGTCATGGGGTGGAGCTAGATATTGTTTGATTTTTGTCGATGATTACAGCCGAAAAGTTTTTGGGTACATGCTTGAGCATAAATCAGAAACGCTTTCAAAATTTCGTCTTTTTAAAGCACTTGTTGAAAAACAATTAAATAAATCGATTAAGTGTTTAAGGACAGATAACGGTGGTGAATTTACAAGTAAGGAATTTGAATTGTTTTCGAAACAATCCGGGATTGTGCATCAGACTACAGTGGCATACAGTCCTCAGCAAAACGGTATTGCTGAGAGGACAAACAGGACATTGACTGAAAAGGTTCGATGTATGCTGTTTGAATCAGATTTGGATAAAAGGTTTTGGGCTGAAGCCATGAACACAGCGATTTATTTAAAGAATCGATCTCCTACAGAAGCGGTTAAAGATGCTGTACCGGAAGAGATATGGTCTGGATCAAAGATTGATATTTCAGATCTTAAAGTGTTCGAATGTCGTGCTCAAGTACATATTCCAAAAGAGAAAAGACTGAAACTAGATAAAAAATCAAAAGAAATGATTTTCGTAGGTTATAGTGAGGAAACTAAGGGATACCGCTTAATTGATAAGAGTAATCCACAGCAAGTTAGTATTGCTAGGAGTGTAGTCTTTTTTGAAACCGATGTACTTAATTCGTCAATTTTTAAGAATAATAATGATACTTGCGAACGAGATGATGTAAGTAACACTAATGGTGATCATGTCATTGTAGATAAAGGCGATAAAGTAGTAATAGATGTGATTGAGTTTGAAGACAGAGAGGAAAGAAGTTCAGATGCGGCTTCATGTCACACATTGGAAATGGAAAATCAGACAAATCAATCCATCTCAAATGATGATGATTACCAAAGTTTGAGTGATAATGATAATTTAGAATGTGAGGATTTTCAAAATATTAATGATAATCAGGCTGATCAAATTGGGGGACGATATCCTAAACGAATCAGAAAGCCTAATAGAAATAATGATTTTGAATATTCTTTCCTCGCTGTTGGACCTCAAGATCCAAAGACTTATTTCGAAGCGTGCGAAAGGTCGGATAGAAAATTATGGCAGAACGCTATGAAGGAGGAATTCAAATCGCTTGTTGAAAACGAAACGTGGGAATTAGTTGATAGGCCTCCAGACGAAAATGTCGTTCAATGTAAATGGGTGTATAAACTTAAGAAGGTGATTAATGGTTTAAAAAGATATAAGGCACAACTTGTCGCAAAGGGTTTTACGCAGTGCCTGGTAGGGACTACGATCAAACCTTCGCACCTGTAGTGAGACTCTCATCACTTAGAACGCTTTTTGCTTTAACTGCTGAATTAAATTTAGAAGTGGATCATATAGATGTAACAACTGCGTTTTTAAATGGAGATCTCGAGGAAACGATATTTATGGAGCAACCCGAGGGTTTTGTTAAAAACAGCGAAGAAAATAAAGTATGCAGACTAAAAAGATCGTTATATGGTCTTAAGCAGGCGGCTAAATCTTGGAATGACAAGATTCACAAGTTTTTAGTTGAGCAGAAATTTGATAGATCTAAATATGATCCGTGCGTATACATAAAGAGAAAACAAGATAACTACATTGTAATTGGTTTACATGTGGATGATTTTTATGTTTTTTCTAACTCTAAAAGAGAAACAAGCAACTTAAAAGAAAAGTTAGTTGAATGTTTTAAAATAAGAGATTTAGGCTCTGTAAGTAAATGCTTAGGCATGAGAGTAACTAGAAATAGAAAATTGCATACTGTCAAGTTCGATCAGGAGAACTATGTTATGGACATTATCAGAAATTTCGGGATGGAAAACTGCAAGCCTGCACGAACACCTGTGCAGCTAGGCTTAAGGTTAGATAAGTCGACTGATAATGCCAATCAAAATCCATTGTATCAAAAACTCATAGGCGCTCTAATGTATTTAGCAGTGGCAACGAGACCCGACATATGTTTCGCTGTAAGTTATTTAAAGTTATTAAGTCAGTTTAATAACTGCAACAGTAAGGAACATTTTAAGGCGGCTGAAAGGGTAGTGAGGTACCTAAAAGGTACAACGAATATGGGTTTAAGTTTTTCTACAGGACAATATGAATTAAAAGCGTATGCTGATGCAGATTATGGTAGCTGTATTGTTGATAGAAGATCCTTCACAGGATATGTGTTCAAACTCGCAAATGGTGCGATAAGTTGGGCAGCTAAACAGCAAAGATCCCTGACTGTTGCAGATAGCACTACTTTTGCAGAGTATGTGGCCATAAGTGAATGTGGAAAAGAATGTGTATTTTTGAAAGGACTTATGTCTGAGTTATCAAAAGAAATTGGAACTGTTACAATTTATAATGATAATCAAGCAGCAGGACAATTATGCGATGGCCACACATTACACAAAAGGAGTAAACACATAGATGTTAAGTATTATCAAATTAAAGAATGGATTAAGGAAAAATTTTTGCGAATTCAGTACTTGTGTACTGAAGAGATGATAGCAGATGTGTTAACGAAGGCGTTAACAGATTGTAAACATCAATTTTATGTTACAGGCATTGGTATGCAATAAGAAAAGAAAGAAAGGTAAGAGCGTACAAGTTATAGATTAAGTGAGGGTGTTAGAGTGCTGTACTTTAGTAACTTGTGTTAGAAAAGTATTATTGCGTTGTCAAAATGAATTTATGTTTCGTTATAAATTCAGCCATTATTGAGATCTGATAATCTCGGGTACTCGCAGCTCGCCGACTCGCGCGTAATAGTTCACGGTGCGGTTTCGCGCTGCGCATATACTTGGCGTGAGACGCTACCGTGTCTCTTGATAACGTCGAAGCGAGCAGAAAAACCGCAAGCGAATCTTGTTTGTTGCGAAGGCATGATCTACATGAAGGCAAGCGAGCTACAGCGATCGACCGAATTTATCATGTTCGGAAATATATTGTTACTTACGATCTCCAAGCGAGATTCTTTCGATGATGGACATGCCAACAGTGTCGTTTCATGTAATTTTAATAATACTCGGCTCTTAGATATTCTGTTTACATATAATCATTTACGCAGTACTTTCTTGGAAAATTTATTATGTGAGAAAATGACGTACAAAATTAATTTCGAGATGTATGTACTTACGTGACACATAAGTAAGAAACTATTTCATGACAAATAATTAGCTATATGATAGGTATAATATTTTAAAAATACAGTGAAGCGGTAAGGAAAGAGGAGACTATAATTATGTGGACTTAAATAAATATAACACTTTTTACTTTTTGTAATTGAAATATTTCTGTATTTCAAATATAATATATGTAAGATATTGCCAGGTTACAGGATAAAGATGTATAAAATTTATTATGCATATATGTATACGTATAAAATTATAAAATGTATTATACATGTATGTAATAATCTAATACATTCACAAATCTAATGAAAATATTGCTAGTCCATTAGCAGCAATCGAAAATTCTATACTTAAGATATATAAGATATATAATATATTTACTATATGCTTAATACATATTTAATATATACTTATATATACAGATATATAAGTATAATTTAGTTCTTACAAGGAAATACATAACAAATTTAGACTTGTGCACTGCTGGTAATAAACTGGCAGTATTTTCGATACTGTGCTCGTATTAGTTTTATCGCGTCCATACAATCTTCCACCGCAGAAGCAAATATGTGCAGCATCGCGTGATGATGAGTATTGCAGTGAGCGCCATGACGTCGTTCCAAAATTGGCCTTCCTTCATGTCAATATCCGAGAGAAATTTGGTAGGATATCTATAATGGCAGTAAAGTTCTTCACACGGTAGAACAGGGCGGTTCAATCCGTAGATTGCATCAATAAAGCTGCAAAAAGCATCTCGTTTTTATAACGTAAATTTAACATTTTACATTTATAGGATTGTAAATACATTACACGCAACAAATGGAAGGTAAATTTACAAATATGAATATAAGTAATGTGTGCAAAGACGAATATAAACAAATCTCTCCTGAATGTCTTTTGAATATAAATATAAATAAATTCTTAAAGTCGCAAGAGATATAAATAGAATCATAAATATTCAACATGTCACGTGTTTTAATTAAATTATACATATCTAAATTAAACATTAAAGTAATATTAAATAATGAATAAAAAATTAATGGGACATAGAATAATCCTTACCCTTCCAGACCATATCGTAGATAACTGACGTAGCTTCCCCATTTTAGATAAGACGGTAGATCGCGTAACAATATTCCAAATCCAGAGAACATCATTAGTGCTACTGCCAATGTTGGTCCAATAAATGTACCATTCTGTAAAATTCAAAATGTCTTCATTACATTTAAAATTTTTAAAAGATTAAACATTTTTAGGAAACGTTTTGTAATAATACGTGTTGTAATAATAGTAAAATACAATTTAGTCACAAAAATGATTTTTGGAAGTGATAATTACATAGATATTGATAATTGCATTGATCATATACATCCATTAACGTGATGTTATACAATTATCTATCAAGAGACACGGTAGTGTCTCGCGCCAAGTAAAGCGCGCAGCGAGACCGGACGTGTCTCTTTACGCGAGTCAACGAGTTGCGAGTAACCGAGTTATTTGGAACTCAATAATGGCTGAACCGATCAATTTCTAGCTAGGTTCAATCGATAGCTTGGGTTTGAATCATATTATAAAAGTTTTTTTATTTTTCCTCTACGTGCCGCATGAGCGGAGATATCATGATATAAAGTACGTTATGTAGAGAGAATGTCGTATAAGAAACGTCCACGTTGGACAAACATGATGTAACTTTCCATTTTTTTACACTAGGGAGCAGTGATGTTAGAAAATAGAAACCCTCTATAACAGACTGGCTATTGGCCGGAAAATGGCGGCAATCTTTGACTATACAATCAAAGGCGCCAATGATTACGTGAATGTGTGCGTTTATGACCTATGTAAATTAATTTAAATTAAATTTAATTGTTTTAAATGTAATCATCGTGGCTTATTATTGCGGCAATACAAAAATACATAAAAACATTAAAAATTAATGATATTAAATTAATTAAACTGACAGATTTCAAACTTAAAGCTGTACCTGGAAAAAATATATATTGGTGCTTATTATTGCGGCAATACAAAAATACATAAAACCATTTACAATTAATGATACTAAATTAATTAAACTGACAGATTTCAAAATTAAAGCTGTACCTGGAAAAAATATATATTGGTGCGAATATATATATATATATATATATATATATATATATATGTATGTATACATATGCTTCGAAAATATAAAGGTATAGTTGGTAAAAATGCATATATTTTTTCTGTAAGAGAGGAAGAGAGAGAGAGAGAGAGAGAGAGAGAGAGAGAGAGAGAGAAAGAGAGAGAGAGAGAGAAACTGGTAGGATAATATCGTAAGATATAGTACAGAGAGAATATAGGTAGGACCATGATACGAAGATGTAATAAAAGTTTTGATATAAAGAGTCCTGATAAAGCTCACTATACACATCCCAGCAAACACAAAGTAACAGTAATATACATGTTATGTTATAATTTCACACTCAGTAATATAAATACAACATAACATACGTGTTATGTAACAATTACATTGTTGAGTGGGAAATTATAACATAACATGTATATTACTGTTACTTTGTGTTTGCTGGGATGTGTATAGTGAGCTTTATTTTTTACTACATATTACGTTATATATAGAATTTATTAAAAATGTTTTACTAATGAATTATATTACTGCTGCATATTTTTTTGTTGCAAAAAAAAATATATATATATATATATATATACTCTTTATAGAATACTTAACTACAAAAATGCATGATATTTCGATAAAAATACCTTGCTTAAAAAAAGGTAAAAAAAGGCGCCAAGTATGCGCGGAGTGTTATCTCGATTTAAAAAAATGTATGAAATCTTTAAATTGCGCCAATTACAAAGATTCAAGGATCTTCCTGTTCCACCCCAAGTGGTAGTACCTTTATTTCTCCTTAATAGAATTATTATATCACAAAATTATCTTATTCAACCTAAATAATACGTATCGAAATACAATTGTATAACTACTTTTAAAAAATAACTAGAAAAACTTGGCGCGCCCGGGTCGCATTAAAACACATGTACACACTGTTATTATATTATAATACATATGATTTATTATAATATTTATAAATAATATAACAATACAATTTAATAATTTAATAATTTAAAGAGAAATCTAATAAAATGAAGAAAGTAAAGTGTCTTCTGTTAATTTTTCCTCCTCTTATGTAATAATAAAAAAAAATATATATAATTTATTCCATTTTCATTTAATGAAGCTGCACGCTCGTGTAATATTGTTCGTTAGTTGAGTAAAGTAAAGTAGTTTTAATGCGACCCGGGCGCGCCAAGTTTTTCTAGTTATTTTTTAAAAGTAGTTATACAATTGTATTTCGATATATATTATTTAGGTTGAATAAGGTAATTTTGTGATATAATAATTTTATTAAGGAGAAATAAAGGTACTACCACTTGGGTTGGGACAGGAAGATCCTTGAATCTTTGTAATTGGCGCAATTTAAAGATTTCATACATTTTTTTAAATCGAGATAACACTCCGCGCATACTTGACGCCTTTTTTTACCATTTTTTAAACAAGGTATTTTTATCGAGATTATACTTACCACAACGTTGAATACAGCGCCTATCATAAGGCCGGTACTTTGTCCTATGAACATTATCAACAAGCTAATGATGAAGAACATGGAGAATCGTATTATTTCCAACGGTTGCGCCGACATGCCATAGACAATTACACTAAATAAGGTGCAGCATAGTATCGAGATTGGCATGTCAATCAGTGTCATTGCCATGTAGAATGCCTTCAAGCTGTACCATCTATTAAAATGCTCCTTTAGAAGAATAGCTATCTGCATTGGAACTGCAAATCATGAATAAAATCTTGTGTTGTTATGTAACTTTCAAAATTGCAACAAAGTATTAAAATGATTGAGTTAGTAGATAATCTCAATATAAGATAAAAAATGGCAATGCCATGATTAAAATGTGAACGTATTACACAATCAAAAATGGTTGAAAATCAAGGAAATTATTTAGTTGAATGTTGACTTGGTTGAATAAATTGATTTGAAGAGAAACAGATAATAAGTTGATCTTTGAAGCGATTTCATCATTCAATACATATTAGTTTTATAGTAATCAGAGTGGAGAGCCACTTTTGTACAATTTATAATGAATTAAACGGAAGCGAATAAAATTCACTTACAGGTTACTATGGTAAGCATCATCGTCGTCATCATGTGATGTATGAGGATAGAAAAGAGAAGTTTGTAGTTATCTAGAACGCGTGAGCCATCAGCGCCCGATTGCCAGAAGACCGATCCAAGCATCAAACCGACAAGTATGTTTACTCCGATGCGCATATGCGTAAGAGTCTGCAATAAAACAATATAAGCACAGTGTGAATATGATGAGATAAAAAGATGCCACGTAAATATTTAAAAAGTTTGTAAGATATATGTCTATTAATGATTAAGAAGTTAAATATATAAATTATATAAATTTATGAATAAATGTATACAAAACGTGTGAAACATACCGTGTTTCGTTTGGACATGATGAATCCACGTCGAAGTAAAACTTTGATTTGATGAAGAAAATTCGTTGCGTGTAAGTCACCATTCTTTTTCATATGTGAGTTTTTCAAGGAATACAGCTCTGAAAAAAATTAGATTTTATATAAATATTATATGTTGTATATGCATATGTGTTAGAGAAAATGGCATTGTGCTATACTAGAAGCAGGCAACATGTATTGTTATTACGTCAGAATAAGATTTTATCTAATGTTAATGATCATTGATACGTTTATCCAAAAAGAAGAAGAACATTTTATTTTGTACATTATAAGCTATGAAAGCTATTATAAGAGCTGAAAGAATTAATAATGATGTATTTATCGATTTTTGTACCTGTTAAACTTTCATCATCTCTCGGAGCTTCAGGATTATCGAACGATTGAAAATTTTTCGATCCATTTTGCGATCCAGTTTTTAGTATATCTATTTTATCCTCACCGTGGTCTCCACAGGCAAGCTCGATTACTAGAAACATAGTGATACAATTGTAAATATACAATTCCGTTATCACCATTGATCATGGGCGTCCGCAGGATTTTTTTAGATATTATATTTATTTAGTTTATCATTTATAATTAATTCAAAGTGACATGGCAAAATAAATAAAATTTCTAAATAATTAATTAGAAATTAAGTTCGTTATATTTGTTATGTTATTATACGTACTGTAATCGGCAGGATTGTGATACATCGGGCATGGCATTTGCATATCTTCAAGATATGGCACTAATTTGTTCGTTGCACCTTGGTACAAGCAACTGCCTTTTGCCAACACGTATACCTGTAAGAACCGTAAATTGTTTATTAATTATAAACATAATTTTACACAATACAATGTTCTATTATCACAAATCTAATATAGTGCTTCACGTCAAGTGATTTAACAAGGAAATCCACAACTACAAGGAAGTATATCCTTTCAAGTTTAATGAGTTTGAAATATGTTTATGTATGTATATTACGACATATTTCAAGCTTATCAAGATTATAGCTATGGATTTCCTTCTAAGATTGACATGTTCTCTATCGCGTGATTGGAAAACCGTCCACCACAGTTCATCTCATATCTTTTGTTATTATTTGATATTGATTTGATTGATTGATTATTTGACACTGAAGAGATAAACTTTCTCTATCAATATGGAAATAAAATAGAAATACATATATTTAATTTAATAATAATAATATATAAATATGCGTGCATAATTATGCGTATTTCTTAATTAGGAATAATTCATTGATATTATTACTCACCTGGTCGAACAATTCGAATAGGGACGCACTAGGCTGATGTATAGTACAAATTATTGTTTTACCCTCTTGTGCGAGCCGCTTTAGGAGATTTACAATTTTCGTGCAAGATGAGCTATCCAGACCTCTGCAAGGCAAAAAATGCAAATATAAAATGACAAGCATGAGAATGTTGTTTATAGGTGATTCCCTTTGTTACGTTGATATATGCTGTGATATTAGTTGGTCAATAGTGACACTTATTAATCTATATCCATACAAAAAAGAAACGGAACAAATCAGATATTTTCCTGCAGTATTGATTTTAAAAAGTAATATATCTTTTTTGGATATATAAATACGCGAATATTTAATTTATTAATACATCTTTTTCTGAACGTTACGCAGAATAAAGTAGATATTCGTCGACATGTTATAAAAGAAGAAATTAAGATACCATGTTCATATAAAGATGTTTAATCATCTTAAAGTTGAATGCGTAAGTTATTATTACAAATGATTAAGATATTAATTATTTAATTAAAATATTAGAATATTTGATTTGATTCTTGTCTTGACTGTTTCAAGAAAGCTTCAAAGTGTATGACAAAGATAGAAAGATCAGGTATCAGTAACTGATACAATCAATGTTTTACTGTACATAACATTAATTATTGTTTCAACGTAATATCATCGCGGACACTGGCATCGCCTGATGGACGGACAGAATTATTATTGTGATAGCTGCAAGCCAACAATTCGTTTGGACATACTGCAGATACTTTTACTCCCCTACCCCCCTACCCCCCGACTACGCGCCAACATATCGTTAGACTTTATAACGTAGTGATCTCTTTTACGGAAATAATTAAATGAAAATACTCCATGGTTAATGAAGAATTTGTAATTAATTGTATTTCGTTGTGAAAAAATACCACCCCACGCCAGGGTTCGAACCTGGGACCTCCCTCATTCCGTGCGGGCGTCTTAACCAACTCGACCACTTGGGGCATGTGATGATATCTTCTCACAACGAACGATATAAACACCTTGTACGCGCGGTGTGTGTCAATAACAAATATAGATATTCGCCAGGTAATTTTAATTCAACGTAATATCATTGTAATATCATTAATTATTGTTATGTACTTACGTTGTGGGCTCATCAAGAAACATCATCGTGGGATTATTAACCAATTCTAATGCGATGGACAGTCGCCTTTTTTGACCGCCACTTAATTGGCCGGCTCTCGTATGCAAGTGCTCGTACAAACCAAGTGCCGTGAGAATTTCTTTAATCTGAAACAGAATAATTAATTCTAATTATATTAAGAGCTGATATATTTTAACTTAAGTAATAATCGTTACAAACTGAAATTTTGAAAACTGTCTTTTACTTTATGAATCTCTCTCGGTGCCATGATAATTGAAAACTAATCTATTTGTTTTCATTTTTCAACGGCGTTAATCATTAACGGGCGGGATAGGAACGGTAGTGGGAAAACGGTGATGGGTGTCGCGGCGATCTTCCATTCTCTACGCGAGATGTAAAACCGAGAGAGAAAGCATTATGCGACGTACTTCATTAATGCTGTCCCTGGGACAGCATTCGCGTGAATTGAAAGCATGTTTATAAAAGCTGTTTTAAAACTATGTATGTTTGCCAATCATACATAGTTTCGATTAATATATTACATTTCATTTACGAAAATGCGTTAAAGATGTCAGTTAAGTTGCCAAAGATTTGATAAGATTCTCTGTTTCGTTTGTTAAAATATTATTCTCATAGTTATAAGTGCTATAAGTTGAAATAGGATGTATTTATAAGTATTATAAGTAATTACAAATAGTTTTTATTTAAATTGTCAAACAAAGTAGATTTAGGAGATTTACAAAGGGGCAATAAGCATCTTTCTAACTTGTCCAATATTATTTATTATGTCAAAGGCTCGTATTCTCATCTTATTTTTAATGATAAATGTAACATTACATGCACTTATAGTGTAACTTAATGTATAGTATACATTACATACTATAGAGATTCTGAATTAATAAATTTTGTCCATAAAGATTTGGTTTTTTTATTAAGGGGGAAACCTGCTTTAGAACGCTGAAAATAAGATATATTTTACGAATTTGTTTTGGAGAAACTGTACTGCGGATTATTATGAAACTTTTAGGCATTTATTATTACATATTTGAGAGTATGAAAAAATTTTTATTGTTTAAATATATCGCCTGTAGAGGTCGCCCTGGAGAAATCTTCGTACAGTCTCGCCGCCTGTATTGCAAATTGGCGGCCGTTCTCCTACCTCCAAATTTCATCTAAATTGAAAAATTGAAATATTTTCTCATTATTTATGAATTCCCATCGTTGATGAACCAAAGAGAAAAATCTCTCGGCGAAAAATCAACACTGCTGACCGATTTTTATTTTATCTAATGTTTGCATCATCTTCAAAACTGCATAATAACCTTCATTAAAAACACCGACAGCTATAAAAGCAGCGATTTTAATGTCAATTTTTTTTGCCGGAGTTGAGATACTTGAGGAGCGAGACGCCAAATGGTAGAGTTATAACTCTCATTAGGCTATCAATATACAAACATTGACTCATACTCATAAATTCAGGTAAATAGCTGCATATAAGTTATACGAAGAAACGGGTCTACAGGCGAGACTCGTTCGACGCTCCGAGTATTCGATGCGCAGGTATACGCTCGACGCCCAGCTGCTCCGGGGCCTTTACCCGGGGCCTGAAAATACTACGAATTTCGATCTAAAACATTAGAATTATATTTTTCACATGTATTACTATCGATTAAAAGTAAAATCGATTTTTCGACCTGATAAAGCAGATTCCTCCCTTAAAATAAGAATACGGGTCAAAGTTTCGAAAAGAGAGATGACTTATATATTCAAACATTTATTATAATTAAGATAACCAAAAATTCAAGTCAGCCAGAAAATTCAATGAATGAACGAGAATTCCTTAATCAACTCACTGGCAGTTTATTCTCAAATGTGACACAACGTTTCGACCGAAATCCGGTCCTTTTCAAGTGATATGTCTTTTTCTACAAATATAAAGTAAAATATACAATATATAAAAATATAAAAAAAATAAAAAAAGAACAATATAAAACGCAAGAGTACAATATAAATAAATATCTACCAACGTACTGGTTGAAAAAGACACAAACAAATTAGTACAAGATAAAGTGACCGAACACAGTGAGAACACGCTCGCAAATGACACGCTCGAAAATAGTCAGCAAAGTCAAGGTGGAAAGGAGATGTTTGTCAAAATCTGATCGTATGTACCGGGTAGGTTCTCCGTGTCTTTTATTTATTTTATTTATTATAATAAAACATTTCTTACAAGATTTATTGTAATGAAATGTAAAAACATTTATTACATTTTATTCAGACCTACAAAGATATGTACCTGTATAACTAAAAACATATATATAGTTTTATATAGGTGAATGAAAGATTTCTTATTTTTTCAATAAAATAGTTAATAAAATAGTTTCAGTAGTTTCAATACAATGTGACAGTGTAAGTTTATTTCCCCAACGTCGACGTGATCCGGCTCGTCGGAAGTTTATATAACAATAGGAATATTTTAAATATTTTCATTTTATATTTTTTTATTGATGTTATTGAAATTATTGCAAATTATCATTAATTTCTGAAACTGTTGTATGAATTTTGAAACTATTATATTACATTATCGAATTGTTGCGCTATAAAATTTGGATTGCTATATTTCGGACAAACGGGAGGTTCTCTCAATTCTGGTCACTGAATTGTGGCCGAAGGAGACGCGGTGTGCGACCGATGTGGACGGGAGCGAGAGGAGAACAGCGAGGTGTGTTCCCATCCGGTCCATAGGACGGACGAGGATAGACGGTGATCAGGGGCGTATGCTCAATTGTATAGAATGTCGATTGATATCGATTCATCGATACGCAAAGAACGCATGCGTAAATGACCGACGGCATCGTACCCGGTCTATGCTCGAAGGAGCGGGATCACTGTGTGGCACTCTTTGGATGGCGGTGCTATAGTAAAGTCCTAGCAGAATCCTAGAGTCAGCTCCCGGGGAGTCGGATCGCCGCTTTATAAGATTTTCTCTGAACCGTGGACGGCTTACAACTGAGATTGCAAAGTTTTAATAACACAAGGCTGACAGAGTAAGAGACCTCCCGTCGTCATTGTGAGTAGAAATAACTTGCACTATTCTGCCTAAAGCTAAATTTTCTGTGAGACCTCTATTATTCCGAATTATATAGTATTTGAAGTTCCGTATAACGTTTTTTTATTTCTCAATTATATCCTGTCAATCGGTGTTTTAACAGTCAGTATCGTATAGAAAGGGTCCTCCCAAATATCCACCCCTGAGACCTTATCCAATTTTACTAATTTTATAAAATTAGTTGGCGCCCAGTTATAATGTTCTACTATGTCTCAATAAATTAGCAACCTGATAGCCGCGGACCTGGCCACGTCAGGTGAAGCCGATAAGAAGCTCCCAGTAATTTTTACTTAACGGGAGAAAAGGCTGTCGCAACAATAATAACATATTACATACGTGTCTACCTATTTTTTACCATATTTGCATCCCTTGTACAGTACATATCTCATATACATATGGAGTAGAGAAAGAAAAAGATCGAGAAGGAGAGAGATGGAAAATTTGAGGAGTATGGGAGTTAACAACTAGAGAAGACTATGAATAGAGAGAATGAAAGAGAATCACGGAGGCTCACCAAGCACTGTATATAGTACTGTGATGATGATTTAAATAATAATTTATTATCTACTATATAATTTAGTAATAATATGATCATGATTTAAATAATAATTTGTTATCTACTATATACTATAATTTACTACTATATAATTTAGTTAAAATAACTTCGGTTCCAATCGGTAATAAATTATTAATTGTTAATTAATTTCTTATTCTAAACGTACAGTCGCTTCTTTTTTATTTTGTAAGGTATCCGCCGGCAGCTTTAAATCGGCGGCGATCTTCATATATTCGAGTACAGTGAGTAAAGGTTCCAACCGATCCTCCTGTGTAATGTAGGCAGTGTACCTGAAGACAAAAAATAAACGAGGCGTCAAAAATGTAGGCGTTCATTTATAAAAACAAACAGTATAAAAATACATTTAGTAATATATAAATACTTTTCTTACATCTTTTTATATATATACAAGTATATATATAAGTTTTCTTAGATATACTATCTACGAAACAATCTCGGATTTGATAAGTCAATTAGTGATTGAAAACTTACTTCCGGAAAGAGTTGAGATCCCGGACATGACCGTTGACAAATATAGTACCATCCACTCCGGTTACGCGGAAGCCAGAGAGTACATCGAATAACGTGGACTTCCCTGCACCAGATGGACCCATCAGAGCGATCAACTGTTTGCTGGGAACCTTCCATTAATTCCGTGTAAAATCTCTTTTTTTCCTAGAATTAACAATGCGATGTTACATAATTAGTTTCATTCATATGTATAATTAAATAGTATTTCTATAATTTTTTGTGTAACATCCTGTGTGAAGAAGCTAATATCATAAATCGCACTAATTCGCGACGAATATTCGTAATCCATGTAGAAAAAAAAGAAGAATGAAAAGAAGAAAGCAATAGCGTGATCATGATGATCATGATTTACCTTTCCTGAAGCCGAGGTTCACAGTATATGTGATGTGCTCGAAGATTATGTTGATCGATTGTTTGCCGTTGTCGCGTGTGATGCTGGTCGCATCCTGGTCGACATCCTCCGGCGAAGATCGGTCCAAGTCAATCCAATTACACATTGCTGGTGCATCGACCTCTTGTCGATTGATCGTTTCATTACTTCCGTACTTCTTAACTTCAAGCTTTAATACTTCCATTGTTTGTCCTCCCCGTGCACACCTAAGTGATGATTATATACAAATTGCGTCGATGTGGCAGAAGGCTGCAACAGAAAATTCACCACTGTCATAAATACATGTGTTATATGCTATCTTAGGATTATACGTTTAAGTACGTTAAACGTGGTCATCTAACGATAAGATAACATTGAATACAACAATAATAAGACCAATTGAAAAATAAGTTACACGTAAAATTATTTATATTAATCATGTTTATCCATTCCTACTTATAATTAATAATGCATTATTTAATAATAATAATAATACATTATTATCATAAATATTAGCGAGACCATCCCCACCACATGCTACCGAACATGCTACCGTGGCGCGACCTGGCATGAAAAGACAGAAGCGGACGGAAGAATCGCGAATAGTCTAGAGAAGCGATCAGAAGGTTCTCGAACAATCTGGAGACTTGATTAGGAGAACTTAGACTAGTCTATAAACGATTCAGATGTTCAAATGGTTCAACTTGTACCTCGTGCCGGGCGGAATTTTTTTATTTTTTCACTTATCACTGTATTCGTTACTTTAAACCACTTATTTACACATTCCGTGGAGTATTTTCACTGCGCGCGCTTACCCGAATTTGTTACGAGCCTAGTAAGCTGCCGAGAAAAGAATTACTATGGTGCGTAAGTATACAATTGCATTCCTGCGAGTTACTATCGCTGACCGAAGAGAAGGATTAATGAAAATAACGTCGAATGTCTACAATATTGTAAAATTATTAGATTCGAACTATGAATATTCAACTTACGAGAACGAAAAGAACGAAGTATCCTGTCCCAATGCTGAACGACTTGTGGAGCTTCGTCAGCGGAGAAGGGATCAGCGATGCCAGAAACATGATAGCATGTGGTGGGGATGATCTCGCGACGCGCACGGACGCGACACGTAGATTGGTGCGTCGCGAGGCCATCCTCACACCATCCATGCTAACGAACCGTGGTGAAGAATCGCGAATAGTCTAAAGAAGCGATCAGAAGCTTCTCGAACAATCTAGAGACTTGATCAAAAGAATTTAGACTGGTCTAGAGAGCGATTCAGATGTTCAAACAGAACCAAATGTTCATGAAAAGACAGAAGCGGACGGAAGAATCGCGTATAGTCTAGAGAAGCGATCAGAACGTTCTCGAACAAACTAGAGACTTGATTAGGAGAACCTAGACTAGTCTAGAAAACGATTCAGATGTTCAAATGGTTCAACTTGTACCTCGTGCCGGGCGGAATTTTTTTATTTTTTCACTTATCACTGTATTCGTTACTTTAAACCACTTATTTACACATTCCGTGGAGTATTTTCACTGCGCGCGCTTACCCGAATTTGTTACGAGCCTAGTAAGCTGCCGAGAAAAGAATTACTATGGTGCGTAAGTATACAATTGCATTCCTGCGAGTTACTATCGCTGACCGAAGAGAAGGATTAATGAAAATAACGTCGAATGTCTACAATATTGTAAAATTATTAGATTCGAACTATGAATATTCAACTTACGAGAACGAAAAGAACGAAGTATCCTGTCCCAATGCTGAACGACTTGTGGAGCTTCGTCAGCGGAGAAGGGATCAGCGATACCAGAAACATGATAGCATGTGGTGGGGATGATCTCGCGACGCACACGGACGCGACACGTAGATTGGTGCGTCGCGAGGCCATCCTCACACCATCCATGCTAACGAACCGTGGTGAAGAATCGCGAATAGTCTAAAGAAGCGATCAGAAGCTTCTCGAACAATCTAGAGACTTGATCAAAAGAATTTAGACTGGTCTAGAGAGCGATTCAGATGTTCAAACAGAACCAAATGTTCATGAAAAGACAGAAGCGGACGGAAGAATCGCGTATAGTCTAGAGAAGCGATCAGAACGTTCTCGAACAAACTAGAGACTTGATTAGGAGAACCTAGACTAGTCTAGAAAACGATTCAGATGTTCAAATGGTTCAACTTGTACCTCGTGCCGGGCGGAATTTTTTTATTTTTTCACTTATCACTGTATTCGTTACTTTAAACCACTTATTTACACATTCCGTGGAGTATTTTCACTGCGCGCGCTTACCCGAATTTGTTACGAGCCTAGTAAGCTGCCGAGAAAAGAATTACTATGGTGCGTAAGTATACAATTGCATTCCTGCGAGTTACTATCGCTGACCGAAGAGAAGGATTAATGAAAATAACGTCGAATGTCTACAATATTGTAAAATTATTAGATTCGAACTATGAATATTCAACTTACGAGAACGAAAAGAACGAAGTATCCTGTCCCAATGCTGAACGACTTGTGGAGCTTCGTCAGCGGAGAAGGGATCAGCGATGCCAGAAACATGATAGCATGTGGTGGGGATGATCTCGCGACGCACACGGACGCGACACGTAGATTGGTGCGTCGCGAGGCCATCCTCACACCATCCATGCTAACGAACCGTGGTGAAGAATCGCGAATAGTCTAAAGAAGCGATCAGAAGCTTCTCGAACAATCTAGAGACTTGATCAAAAGAATTTAGACTGGTCTAGAGAGCGATTCAGATGTTCAAACAGAACCAAATGTTCATGAAAAGACAGAAGCGGACGGAAGAATCGCGTATAGTCTAGAGAAGCGATCAGAACGTTCTCGAACAAACTAGAGACTTGATTAGGAGAACCTAGACTAGTCTAGAAAACGATTCAGATGTTCAAATGGTTCAACTTGTACCTCGTGCCGGGCGGAATTTTTTTATTTTTTCACTTATCACTGTATTCGTTACTTTAAACCACTTATTTACACATTCCGTGGAGTATTTTCACTGCGCGCGCTTACCCGAATTTGTTACGAGCCTAGTAAGCTGCCGAGAAAAGAATTACTATGGTGCGTAAGTATACAATTGCATTCCTGCGAGTTACTATCGCTGACCGAAGAGAAGGATTAATGAAAATAACGTCGAATGTCTACAATATTGTAAAATTATTAGATTCGAACTATGAATATTCAACTTACGAGAACGAAAAGAACGAAGTATCCTGTCCCAATGCTGAACGACTTGTGGAGCTTCGTCAGCGGAGAAGGGATCAGCGATGCCAGAAACATGATAGCATGTGGTGGGGATGATCTCGCGACGCGCACGGACGCGACACGTAGATTGGTGCGTCGCGAGGCCATCCTCACACCATCCATGCTAACGAACCGTGGTGAAGAATCGCGAATAGTCTAAAGAAGCGATCAGAAGCTTCTCGAACAATCTAGAGACTTGATCAAAAGAATTTAGACTGGTCTAGAGAGCGATTCAGATGTTCAAACAGAACCAAATGTTCATGAAAAGACAGAAGCGGACGGAAGAATCGCGTATAGTCTAGAGAAGCGATCAGAACGTTCTCGAACAAACTAGAGACTTGATTAGGAGAACCTAGACTAGTCTAGAAAACGATTCAGATGTTCAAATGGTTCAACTTGTACCTCGTGCCGGGCGGAATTTTTTTATTTTTTCACTTATCACTGTATTCGTTACTTTAAACCACTTATTTACACATTCCGTGGAGTATTTTCACTGCGCGCGCTTACCCGAATTTGTTACGAGCCTAGTAAGCTGCCGAGAAAAGAATTACTATGGTGCGTAAGTATACAATTGCATTCCTGCGAGTTACTATCGCTGACCGAAGAGAAGGATTAATGAAAATAACGTCGAATGTCTACAATATTGTAAAATTATTAGATTCGAACTATGAATATTCAACTTACGAGAACGAAAAGAACGAAGTATCCTGTCCCAATGCTGAACGACTTGTGGAGCTTCGTCAGCGGAGAAGGGATCAGCGATGCCAGAAACATGATAGCATGTGGTGGGGATGATCTCGCGACGCACACGGACGCGACACGTAGATTGGTGCGTCGCGAGGCCATCCTCACACCATCCATGCTAACGAACCGTGGTGAAGAATCGCGAATAGTCTAAAGAAGCGATCAGAAGCTTCTCGAACAATCTAGAGACTTGATCAAAAGAATTTAGACTGGTCTAGAGAGCGATTCAGATGTTCAAACAGAACCAAATGTTCATGAAAAGACAGAAGCGGACGGAAGAATCGCGTATAGTCTAGAGAAGCGATCAGAACGTTCTCGAACAAACTAGAGACTTGATTAGGAGAACCTAGACTAGTCTAGAAAACGATTCAGATGTTCAAATGGTTCAACTTGTACCTCGTGCCGGGCGGAATTTTTTTATTTTTTCACTTATCACTGTATTCGTTACTTTAAACCACTTATTTACACATTCCGTGGAGTATTTTCACTGCGCGCGCTTACCCGAATTTGTTACGAGCCTAGTAAGCTGCCGAGAAAAGAATTACTATGGTGCGTAAGTATACAATTGCATTCCTGCGAGTTACTATCGCTGACCGAAGAGAAGGATTAATGAAAATAACGTCGAATGTCTACAATATTGTAAAATTATTAGATTCGAACTATGAATATTCAACTTACGAGAACGAAAAGAACGAAGTATCCTGTCCCAATGCTGAACGACTTGTGGAGCTTCGTCAGCGGAGAAGGGATCAGCGATGCCAGAAACATGATAGCATGTGGTGGGGATGGTCTCGCGACGCACACGGACGCGACACGTAGATTGGTGCGTCGCGAGGCCATCCTCACACCATCCATGCTAACGAACCGTGGTGAAGAATCGCGAATAGTCTAAAGAAGCGATCAGAAGCTTCTCGAACAATCTAGAGACTTGATCAAAAGAATTTAGACTGGTCTAGAGAGCGATTCAGATGTTCAAACAGAACCAAATGTTCATGAAAAGACAGAAGCGGACGGAAGAATCGCGTATAGTCTAGAGAAGCGATCAGAACGTTCTCGAACAATCTAGAGACTTGATTAGGAGAACCTAGACTAGTCTAGAAAGCTATTCAGATGTTCGAACGGTTCAACTTGTACATCGTGCCGGGCGGGATGTTTTTCTTTTTTCTCTTATCACTGTATTCGTTACTTTACACCGCTTATTTACACATTCTCTGGAGTATTTGCACTGCGCGCGCTTACACGAATTTGTTACAGGCCTAGTAAGCTGCCTAGAAAAGAATTGCTATGGTGCGTAAATATACAATTGCATTCCTGCGAGTTACTATCGCTGCCCGGAGAGAAGGATTAATGAAAATACCGTCAGTAGGGAAGGATAGCAGATTCTAACGCTGGGATCTGAGTGGCTGAGTCAGGTGGAAGGGGGGATCGCGGACTATTCGCGAGAGGGGGTTTTCGCGGACCTAACCCGCGGGAGGGGAGACCGTGACATGTTTGCTGACCTAACCCGCGGAGGGGTGGACCGTGACATGTTTGCTGACCTAACCCGCGGAGGGGCAAGGGGGGGAGAGCCACGTGCGCGATGTAATAGACACCTCATTGTACACAACATGTTTCGCGGGTGACGTGATGTCGCGGACCTAACTCGCGGGAGGGGAGGGAGGGTCGCAGTGCATGATGCACGTGCATACTTGTCATACGCGATATGATTTGCTATCCGCTGATTCGCTCCAGGTGTTAATACCACTGACGCACGTTTTATCTCGCTTTCTATGTTCCTCTTATTGTTACTTACTCCTACTACTGTTACTCACGGGAGGGGAGGGAGGGTCGCAGCGACATTTTCGCGAACTATTCGCGAACCCAACCGGAGCCACGTGCGCGATATAATAGAAACCCCCATTGTACACAACATATGTCAGGGTGGCGTGATGGAATGTGCATGATAGCATTCGTTACTAAGGAACCAATATCCAGCATCTCGGCACTTCCGCTGACCTGAGCCCGCGAGCGCCGTCCGGCTGCTATGAAATCGGATGAGTGGATGTTAAAGCACATCGCGTCCACGTGCGTGACGTAACCGATGCATCCTTCGATGACACGTTTCGCGGTGGAGGGGGTGAAACAAAATGCATATATAAAGTGAAAAGCGAATGTTAAAAATATTAGTTGTTCAGTGGACTAAGCACGATTAGATCTGAAGAGAAGAAGCTAGAAGGAACAATGTGGAGCAAGAGACACATGGAGCAGAAGCGCGAACAGCAGCGTGGAAGCGAAGCTAGTAAGTATATTTAGCAATTGATATATGAAGCATGGATTTCTAATAGTTCTACATTATTTCTCCGCAGTGCTAATTCCACAGCGGGCGTCACTTCCGAAGCGCGTGATACTGCAGCATCGCAACCACAACGCCGATGACGATGCGTTCGTATCCTAGGAAGAAGATACGCATTGGCAACGACGGAACACAAGTATTTAGAAGTTGGCATAAACGTGAGACATGGTCCGAGTTACATGGAGATTGCTGTGGGAGACAAACGAGGGAATGAATTGATCCTCGGAATGGAAACCTGGAAAGGCCTCATGGAACATCAACATTTAATCCAGGAGTATTTTTCCAAAACTAATAAACGACCCGTAGATCCCATATATATCGGGCCATTAACTGTAGACTTTATTAAGTATAACAATACGAAGTGTGTTCGGTTCGAAGTAACAAACGTGCGATCAATAATGATGGAAGCTACACTAACAACTATGTTTAATCTCGATAAATGTATCGATTACATGTACAATTGGTTAGTAAGCTGCATCGACCATGTAGATTACAAGTACGAACAGTTCTGTAAGATCGCACGTAGCATTGATAATCCTAACGACATAACCGTTACCATACAAAACAGCGAATACTTCGATGACAAGGAACTTATCGATTGTGAGTTATTAGCATTAGCGTTCTGAAAAAAGAACATTATTGTGTAATGTAAAACATAATATTGTGGAATAAAGTATGGAATAAAATAATATTTACTCCTAATCGTTGTAGTGCACTCCCAGTTTATTCGCATAGGTTAGATAAGTATCATAGAAGGTATCAAATGGCGCGAACACGTTCTGTGTAGCCTCATGAAACATTGCATCATGACATTGAGACACGTGCAACTAAGTTGCACATCTTGGGTAGCCTCACAAGATATTTTAGATGAGATAATGCAATTCTTCAACACGTTGCGTTAGAGCGAGATAAAGATATAGGGTGGTAGAGATCATATAATTAGGAAACGATATGCAACGCATAGCAGTATACGTGTCGGGAGTTCTGGATGATGCATCGGTCACGAAAGTCGAAAATGAAGACACTCACTCAAATAGAACAGGCCATTGTGGCATAATCATCGCGTGTGTCAACTTTGGGTGAATATTTCGCATGGACGCAACAGTGCGATGACTTCATCGAGAAATTGGAAGAACGCAATCGCGCCAAGCAGCCGCGACTCTTTATCGGATACAAACAATCCTTAGTGGCTCGAATCGCGCGGCTCGAGGGACTGAAGAAGCGATTAGAAAAACGCTTTATCCATATTGGTGGCGAGTATACAGGGTGGAATAACAGTGTTGAAGGACTCTCGTGGCGAGTGATAGAGACCGCGTTCGAAAGCCGCATTTTAACCGGTGCTGTGATAAATTCCGGCTATATTGAACCGCGGCGATTCTTGGAAGACGCTAGCATCATAGTGCTCGATCATGTGCAAACATTAATGAATGAACACGAAAGTGTGAAAGTAAATACCATGTTCAATGGCGAGTTTGTGGCGGGTGAGAAGATCGCCAATAAGAGTATCAATACGCGAAACCGAGCACTCTTTCGTACGTCCAATCTGAAAGAGTGATTCGCTCAATATGTTTTCGAGTCCATCTTGGCGTCTCTCGAAGAGTTCCAGGAGCGCGACAGTGGATGGGCGTTGTCGCGTATACTGGACCTGACGGTTACATCAACAAGTATAACCCTATGCACGCTGGATGTCATGCCAAAGTACCGAAAGAGATTATGTTGAAGAGAGCAGTAATAAACATACAGAGTAACGATAACGCATGTTTTGCGTGGTCGGTGATCGCTGCTCTCTATCCGGCTGAAAGCAACGCGGAAAGGACAAACGGATATCCCGATTGTAAGTCAATATTAAGACTTGATGGCATTGAATTCCCTATGTCGTTGAAGCAAATAAACAAATTTGAGCTTCTGAACAATATATCGATAAATGTATATACCCCACTGGAGAAGAAGAACGAGGAAAAACTCACGGTCGTACCGATACGGCTCACTGATCAGAAGATGGATACGCATGTCAATCTGTTGTACATGCAGGATCCGCTGGACAACGTGGGGCATTTTGCGTACATAAAAAACTTATCCCGGCTGGTGAGCGCCCAACTGAGCAACAACAAACGAAAAAAATACATTTGCGATCGGTAAGTACAATATTATATTATAATGAATACACTCTCTGGGCCAGATTAAAGTAATTAACAGATCCTTACATTCATGCAGATGTCTGCACTACTTCTCCTCCAACAAGAGATTGGAGGCTCACTCTGTCGATTGCACAAAACTAAACGATTGTGCCATCGTTTTACCTAACGAGGACAAGGGCACAAGTGGCTGCGTTTCGACAACCACAGCAGGAAGGAGCGGATGCCGTTCGTCGTATACGCCGACTTGGAGTATGCATTGGAGAAGAGAGAAACGGAAAAATCCGGCACATACCCATATCACCATCACAAGGCATATAGTGCTGCGTACTACGTGCGGTGTTCATACGACAACTCATTATCCGCGTATCGATATCGTCGCGGCACCGACTGCATTTCGTGGTTTGTCGAAGAACTGAAAGCTCTAGCGTTTCGCGTAAAAGCAATTCTAACCGCTAATGTGCCCATGGAAAATCGGTAATTATTCAGTTTAGCGGCCTCACCTCAAAACTCGATGAAATTAGGCTCATTCGACGCGTTTTTGCATAAAACGAAAGGATCTGGCAGAAAAAAGTGTCGCTCTGCCACGCGAAGCGAGATATTAATCGTTAAAGTTGTCCACTTATTAGGTTAGGAAACCTGTCATACCGACGAAATGTAGTGACACGAGCATGCATGTGCGCATGCTTTTAGTTACTTGTCGCTAGTAGAAGGCTCGTAATTTGAATTTTAGGTGTAAAACAAATCTTCCGTTATTTACTTTATAGTAAATTTAAAATTATTATTTTTAGTACTTTAGTTATATTTACATATGTCATAGGTTTGATTAGGTTAGTTTAAGTTTAAAATAATTTAAAAAAATAAGTTTTTCTGTTATAAACCTGTTCTTACAAAAATGTGCTTGTTAGTTAGGCGGACTGGCGTGTTAAAATTATTGAACTAAACAGTTGAACTACTTGAACTTGACTTTATCGTTGGAGCGTAATACAATACTGCCTGACCCTACTCGTGAGGGGATTGGCGAACTACTGAACTCGATTGCGTGTTAGCGACCGATCCTGTCTCGGTATGGTAGTCGAAATCGACTCGATAGCAACTTGAAAAACATGCGTCGATACAAGCGAGGAGAAGAGCGAAGCGTGCAGGAATGCCGTAAGCGTACGAGAATAATACATCTATTATTTCTCCGAACAAAACCTAAACTAACCTAACCAAACCTATAATTGTAATAGTAAATTTAATATTATTATATTTTTAGCAGTTTCGTTATATTTACATACGCCACAGCACAATGGGCCAGAAATCCGAAAACGTGGCCAAAAACAACCTTTCGAATTTATCAAATCGGTCATATCATCATATTATAGATACTTTGAAATAGTTATGATCCAAGTTTTTTAATGTTTCATCAATTACTGTTGATTTGACAGCACTGTGAAACCAAGCAGTATGTTATTACCATTGCTGCAATTAGTTTTTATAAATATCAAATATAATAAAGATTTCATACATTCTTAATAGGTAGAAATGTTGGGATCATTATAAATATGTTATTAAAATAAAAAATCATATATATAATCATGATATGATAAAAACTATTTATATTTCTGACATTTTTCGATGCATTATTGAACTTTTCATAGCAATGCTAACTTTCGATTACTTATAACCGGTCATAACACGTCATATTAAAAAAAAGGAACATGAACGTATTCTATATTGTTGGATATTGAGTTAGTGACACAATAGTTTTTGCTAGATGGCTCTGTAATAGGTCACTAGGTCACTAGACGCGCGTAGTAATACATGGATCGCGCGCTTCCTTCTTCTCGTTCGGTTCGTTATAAGAGTACGACGTGTATTTTATATATCTCTTAATAAATCGTTCTAGTACTTGTGATACACTAAGAGTCAAGTTATCTGTACACCCCAACAAAGGTTATGGGCCCAGAGCGCTCAGAGTAAGTGTACTGCGATAACGACGAAGAGTTCGTGAGTGCCAGACGGATTGTGTCTCGTGCGTCTTGTCGAGGATCGACGTGCAAGTCGGTAGCCATTTTTTGGTGCGCTGTACAAAGAAAGAGAGAAGCACGGAGGCAACGATGTCGACTCTCAAGATTGAGTTCCCGACAACAGCGAAATTGCGGAAGGACAATTATAGACAGTGGCGTTTTGTAGTTGAACGTCATCTCAAGCATCATAAGGTATATGAATACATCGTTAGTGATACGAAACCGATTAAGAGAGATGGCGAAAGTGACGTCTCTTTCAAGCAACGGATGGACGTATGGTCATCGAAAAATAACCTCGCCGAGCTGATTATCGCAGGTAGTATTGAAGTAGATCAACAAGAGCATATTGAGTGCTGTGCTTCTGCGTATGAAATGTTTATAACCTTCGCACGTATTCATCAGCGTAGTGATCCGGCTAGTAAATTGACAGCCTCGACTCGTTTTCTTTAATATCGATATGAGGCAGGTACTGAGATGTCGAAGCACATTGCCAATGTGAAGATCTTAGCGAAGAAATGTGAGGATCTCGGAGACAAGCTGTCAGATTCGCAAATTATGGCGAAGCTTCTTCAAGGTTAACCGTCTAAGTATCGGAGTGTAGCAACAATCTGGCGAAATAAGGCTATAGCTGAATAGAAGATGACTGATTTATGTGCAATGCTCGAGCACGAGGAAGCTGCTCAGGATGTTGAGGATGAAGAATTGAGCAAAATGACACAGGAAGTATTACACGTGCGTGATGGAGATTCAAAGAAGAAAAATAAGTATAAGAGTAAGAAGCAATTGAAGAGTAACGACGGACGTTGTTACAACTGCAACGGTGTAGGTCACTATGCACGTGATTGTCGTAAGCCTAAGAAGATAAAATCTGCTGACGAAGATAGTAAGGTAAAGAAGAACACGAATGAAGTTTTGTCAGTCGAGAACAGCAACGTCAAGGATGTCGATGAATGGGTAGCTGATACAGGTGCATCAGCGCATATTACGGGACGTTGTGATTTGTATACGACATTCAAGTCGGTCAATCAGATTTTTCAACTTGCCGATGGTATCAACAGTTGAGATAAAAGGAACAGGTGAGATAATGTTAGATTGTCTGATTTCAGATGAATGGAAGCCTGTAACATTGAAGGATATTGTTGTGTATATTCCTGGTTGGAGAAAGAATTTGTTTAGTCTCGGATCAGCAGAAAAATATGGTACAACAGTCAGTATTCAGAATGGAACAATGCTGATTAAGAAAGGTAATAAAGTTGTTGCCATGGCGAAACGAGCTCACAACAATACATTCCGGATGAAGATGCGGAAACAGGTTTCAGTTCAAGGAGAAGCGTACTTGGTTGCTGATGTTCAAACATGGCATGAACGACTCGGTCATATCAGTGTCAAAGCTGTACGTGAGATGGCCAAGTAGAAATTACTCGATGGTGTAGAAGTTCCAAACAATATTCAACTACTTTGTTGAAGGATGTGGTCTTGGTAAGACTCACAGGCGTTCTTTTAAGACAGTTAACAACAAACCGCAAGTTAAACCTGGAGAGATGATTTACACCGACGTATGTGGATCTTGGAAATCATCGTCTTTTAGCGGAAAGAAGTATTTTATTTAATTTAAAGACGAAGCGACAGGTTTTCGGTTCGTATATTTTATGAAGCACAAGAATGAAGCCTTTGAGATGTTCCAGAAATTCGAGGCATTAGTTGAGCGCAAGTGGGAGCGTGAGATAAAAGTTTTACACAGTGACAATGGACTTGAGTACAACAATGCCAAATTTAACAGATATTTGGAACGAAAAGGAATTGTGGTTGAGTGAACGGCACCCTACACACCAGAACAAAATGGTCAAGTTGAACGAGATAATCGAACCATAACAGAGAGTGCACGGTCAATGTTGGCTGCTAAAGGTTTTGACGAGCATTATTGGGCAGAAGCTGTAAATTGTGCAGTCTATATTTTGAATCGATCGCCAACGAAGCAGACACCAGGTTCAACACCATTTGAACAATGGACTGGAAAAAAGGCTACAATGAAGCATGTTCGAACGTTTGGATCTATTGCTTATGCATACGTTCCAGGAGTCAAACGAAGTAAGTGGCAACCAAAAGGTCGTAAATTACTGTTGGTTGGCTATGAAAATGACTCGAACAACTATCGACTTGTGGATCAATCAACGATGAAGATTGTCATATCGGCTAATGTGGTCTTTCCTGAAGATACTGCATGTGAAGTTGTTGAAGATGATTCACCGATGCAACTTATGATTGATCAGACAAATCAAGAACAAGATTAGCCCACTGATCTGAATCTGAAGATGAAGATGAAGAGGAAAGCTATCTGAGTATGAGACTCCACCAAGTACTACAAGAGCACTACGAGATCGTTCACAGATTAAACCACCGATTCGGTTTGAAGCTAACTTCATTGAACTTGATGAGCCAACGACATACGAAGAGGCTATGAATAGCAAGGATGCAAGCAAGTGGAAACAAGCGATTGAAGAAGAAGTTCAAGCGTTGAAAAAAGAATAATACTTGGATTGCAGCTGAATTACCAAAGGACCAGAAACCTATCTCTGCCAAATGGGTGTTTAAAATTAAACGAAATGCCCATGGTGAAGTGGATCAGTATAGGCAAGACTGGTGGCACGCGGATTTAGTCAACGAGAAGGTATCGACTACTCTGAAACATTTCTCCTGTAGTTCGATATGAGAGTGTTCGAACCTTATTAGCAGAGGCTGCTACGGAAAAAACTCGAAATGGTCAATTGACGTTAAGACTGCGTTTCTTAATGGAGAGCTAGATGAAGAAATTTTTATTGAACTGCTAGAAAGGAATTCAAGCTAGAATAAGACTGTCAAGCTTCAAACGATCACTCTATGGTCTAAAGCAAGCACCTCGCCAGTGGAATAAATGTTTTAATAAGTTCTTGACTCGTTACAAATTTAAGGCTAGTCCTGCTGACAGATGTGTATATCGAGGACGAATAGATGGCTCGATGGTACTGCTAGGAATATACGTTAATGACGGACTAGTGTTAGCTGAGAAACGAGAGGTGATCGACGTAATCTTGAAAGCTCTAAAGGACGAATTCGAAGTCACTATTAGGATAGGTGACTATTTTGTAGGCATAGAAATTCAACGAGATGCTGATACAGGAAACATCAAGATTCATCAGACGCAATATATCAAGCGAATCTTGGAGCGTTTTGGAATGAGTGATGCAAAATCAGTAAATGTTCCAGCTGACCCGAATGTTCATATAATGTCAAATACAGACAAGGATCCTGTCATGTTAAAGGTACCATATCGTTAGGCAGTGGGATCCTTAATGTTTGCAGCAGTGGTTACTCGACCAGATATCATGTATGCGGTTTCAAGAGTGAGTCAGCATCTGGCTAATCCTTCTATGGAGCACTGGAAAGCAGTTAAGAAGATATTTCGGTATCTAAAGGCAACCAGTGATTTTGGGATTATTTATACTTCAACGGGAAACAACCAACTTATTGCATACAGTGATGCTGATTACGCCAATAATGTGGAGAATCGGAAGTCTATCTCTGGAGCAATATTACAGCTGGCTGGAGTGCCAGTTTTGTGGATGAGTCGTCGTCAGAGTATCGTCGCTCAATCTACGACTGAAGCTAAGTACGTCGTAGCAGCGGACACAACCAAGGAGGTTTTATGGCTACGAACATTACTTGATAGTATTGGTTTCAAACAGAGAGAAACATTATTTCGTATAGATAACCAAGGTACAGTTAAATTGTCTAGTGGTACAGAATTGTATCGTCGAACTAAGCATATAGATGTACGGTTTCATTTAGTTCGGGATCATGTACTAAAGAAAGACATTGTTGTAGAATTTGTACCTACGATCAGCAATTGACTGATATTATGACTAAAGGACTTTTTTGTGAGAATTTCGTATAATGCGTTCAGCTTTAAATATGAGTTAATTTGTTTAACTGGTTAATTGTGTTCCTAACTAGTGGGAGTGTTGGATATTGAGTTAGTGATACAATAGTTTTGATAGATGGCTCTGTAATAGGTTACTAGGCACGCGTAGTAATACATGGATCGCGCGCTTCCTTCTTCTCGTTCGGTTCGTTATAAGAGTACGACGTGTATTTTATATATCTCTTAATAAATCGTTCTAGTACTTGTGATACACTAAGAGTCAAGTTATCTGTACACCCCAACATATGTTATACAGTATAACGTACATATGCTCATTTTTGTTCCTTTTGATGTTACTAAGAAAACAATGTATAAACATGACAGCGCACGTACCGTCACGTCGCGCGAATCGTCATGGACGCGAGCGCGGGCGCTTACTACGCGCGCATAATGAGTTTCTCTGTTTAGTGTTCAGATGTTAACATGTCCATTTTACACTCTTTCGTGGAGCTGTAAAGACACTGGCGCTTTCAGAGATTGTTTCAGCTCGCAATACTGTACAAAATAACCTTGTTATTTTCAATCGCATAATTAATAGTATTAGTCATTTATTTCCTTCATTCACTCTTTTCATGTTTTATTTAGCTAAAATTTAATTGTTTTTCACACATTTCTTCTTATTCAATTTAAAAGCAACGCAAAGTTTTATAATGACACTAAAGTTTACAAAAAGAGAAATCTTGAATGTAATTTTAAAAGATGGAAGTGTAGACTCTGGAGTTACATACATTTTATCAAAAATGGATTTGCGCGATGACAATGTTCATCCTCAAGGGAAAGAAGAGTTAAAATCACTTATATCTTCACTTAGAACGAGACGTAATTCTAAATTTCAGGCTGCGAGAAGAATAAAAAGCAGATTTGAAATGAAAAATGCACAATGGTTAGATTCAGAATTTGTATTTGATTATCGTAAATTAATCGTCGATGACAATAATGAGAAATTGGAAATATTAAGTTCAACTGCAGGTCCTGGTCGTCCAACAATTGATTTTAGCAATATGTCTGATCGTTCGAAACGTCGAGATGCCTGTAAGATAAGTACCGCGTTAAAAAATAATGCCCAGAGAATCCTGAACCCATGTCGTTATGCTGCAAACTATTCAGGTGATCAAGAGCTTAATGCGATTCTCGATGAAGTTGCAGCAAGTCCAAAAAAATAAAGAAATTAATAGACACCCTTAAATTGTACTTAAACCGAAGACTCCGATAGAAGCTTTGCAATTCATACTGAAGAATTCTATGTCTAAAAGAGTTTATATGGATATGCGATTAGAGTCCAAATTATCTGGAGCCGACATTTGGCCAACGTATAATGTCGTGAGAGAAGCTAAATCGCAATGTAGACCATCGAAAGAAACATTGTTATCAGCGAGAAGAAAGCACATGTATCCCTCCAATCTTTATTAGAACATACAGCACGAAGATTAGTTAAATTGCAGTCCAATGTAATTATTCAGAATATGCAAAATACTAATGTTCTTGTTACAGACGCTGTTTTAATATGTTCATGGGATTTGATGGTAGTTCTGGTTACTCTGCTTATAAACAATCATATGCATGTACAGATGGAAATCCGAATGAAGATGAAAACCTATTTGTTACTTCTATGATTCCACTACGATTGACAACACTAATGCAATTTTGTGAAATAACCGTATTTCTCAATCTGCAAGCTTTTGCAGGTCTATTTCATTAAACTTTGTGCGGGAATCGCGGGATGTTGTTTTAAAACAGAAAAGTGAGATTGAGGAGCAAATAAGGAATTTAAAAGTCGTAGAAATTAAACTAGATGATGTTTATTGTACTTGTATACATTTTTCTCTATTTTTAACATTAATAGATGAAAAGGTGTTAAATATTATCACAAATACTACATCGATGCAGACTTGCCCAATTTGCCATGCGACTCCTAAACAATTCAATAATATTTCTAATAAGAAAACAGGTACTTTTTGCCTAATCCCAATTCGCTTCAGTATGGTATCAGTCCTCTTCATGCCTGGATAAGAATTTTCGAATGTGTTCTACACATTTCATTAGAATAGATATGAAAGTCTGGCAAGTGAGAAGTAATGAACAGAAAGCCATTTTTGTGAAACGGAAAAAGTTAATTCAACAAATCTTATGGGAGAAGATGGGTTTAATTGTGGATAAACCAAAAGTCGAAGGCTATGGTACTACTAATGACGGAAATACGGCACGTCGAGCTTTCGAAAATCAAACTCTCCTTGCTCAATATCTTGATCTGAATTGTCAATTACTTTGTAACTTCAAAACGATTTTAGTCGCTTTATCGTCTCATCTTCCAATAGATCCAGTTAGATTTGACAAATTGTGTATGGCAACTGTTCAAATTTATATCGATCAGTATTCTTGGTTTCCCATGTCTTCGACTTTGCATAAAATTCTTATGCACGGAGCACAGATTATAAGTACAAGTGTATTACCTGTTGGAATGTTGGGTGAAGAAGGATCTGAAGCACGTAATAAGCATTATAAAAATTATAGGCGGTTTCATAGTAGACAACACTCTCGTCAATTAAATCTACACGATGTATTTTATAGAGCAATGGATACATCGGATCCAATAATAGCTACTCTAAAGCTTAATTCACAAGTTAAGAAAATCAAAGAGCTATCATTTTCACAGGATATAAGAGATTTATTGTACATTTCTGATGTTGAAGCAACGATGACAAGCAGCAATAATGAACAAAGTGATACCATGAATTTGCCGGGCCTTTCTGAAACTTTTGAATTTTTAGATGACACGGTATTATCGGATGACGAAGAGCAAAATACAAAACTTTCAGACAAATATGAAGAGCCTACCAAAGATTCTCTTTAAATGAAAAATTAAATAATAATTTTTAAATATTTTATGAACTTCAAAGCACCCCGGTTCGTGAGATGCAAGGGATTCATGGTAAAGAAAGCATCTTGGTAATAATCATCTTTATTAAAAAGTTATTAATAAAACGAGCGTCGATTAAAATGTTTTGAAGATTATTTAGAGTGCTGTTCTTGATAACATATCTCAAGGTCAAGATGATTAGAAATGACACTAAATTACCTAAAAATTAATAAATGTTTTTTACCATTATTTTGGATACTATAATAAGTATTTTTAGTGCTTCTGTCCGCCATTTTGGACCCGTCATTTTAAATTTCTAAATTTTGAATTCAAATTCGAATTCAGCGATCCTAGAAACCCTTAGATACCAAATTACATTACAATTGAAGCACTTTTAGTATTTTGGCCAGTTCTTAGGTTTGCTGGTGTGCATAGGGGTTTTAGTTTAGGTTTATAACAGAAAACTTATTTTTATATTATTTTAAACTTAAACTAACCTAACCAAACTATAGTGTATGTGAATATAACGAAACTGCTAAAAATATAATAATTAAATTTACTATTACATATTAGGTTAGTTTAGGTTTATAACACAAAAACTTATTGTTTTATATTATTTTAAACCTAAACTAACCTAACCAAACCTATGTCATATGTAAATATAACTAAACTACTAAAAATAATAATTTTAAATTTACTATAAAGTAAATAACGGGAGATTTGAAATTAATATCAATACATATAAATACATTATTAGTTGCATAAATACAATTTACTAAAATATATAAATATACTATATAAATATACATAATTGCACAAAAAGACTAGTAGATGTTTTAATACAGCACGATGTCCTAGCGTCTACAATGAAATGTAATAAATATGATAACGATATTAATATCGACAAAATAACATTATAGTACCAATGTATGTGTCTATGTATGTGTGTAGTGTGTGTGTGTATGTGGTGTGTCTATGTGTGTGTGAAAACGAAACTTCTTCATGCAGTGCTACGTGGTTCTTCGGACGTTCCTGGCTGATCCTCGGAAGTGACTAATGGAGGATACATTTTTGCGATTAAATCAAAAAAGATTTCGATGCGTTCCAGCCGACTATAGACGCGTTTGAACAGAAATTCGGACAAATATCCAATGACGTGGTCGGATCTGGTTCCATATCTTGGAATATTTCCCCGAACTTCTCCAAATACGCTCTATGTGCTGAGTATGCGCACCTGTAAATTTAAAAAATATATTAGAACGTATGATACATATTAATCTTTTTGTTAATTACTTTTACCAACCTACATCGTTATTCGTAATATATATTAACAATTTTAAACATGTCTCACCAGTTTCTGGATCGACAAAGTTGTAGGAATGGTTGACTGTTAAATGTTGGAATCCCTCATTGTTTAAACAATTATAGGACTTCCAACAGTCTGAAATAATTGTTGTTCCTGGTAGTATCCATTCCTTTATACACTCCAGGAGTGTATTTTCTGTCCGATCCTCCACTGGCACGATAAAAATTTTTGATTCTCGCTCGTATCCTCCAAAAATCCAATTCCTTTTCACAAGTCGACCACGATTGTACTTCCGTTTGCCAATCTTTGCTTCATCGATTTCTACTGTGCGTCCTGGGCCCCCAAGTTTTTCATTTTGATTTTCAGCTCAGAACACACAGACCTATAAATACAAATAATATTAAAATTTTATATTTTATACACTACTTAATCTTTCTTATGTACATATATGTTGAGATTTTAATTGAATAAACAGCAGGTTGCGATTGACAAAGTAACTTTTATTCAGACAAGACTATACGTGTGCTATACAACGGCTCTAGCACGAGTGAGCTCACTTTGGGCGGAAAGGATATCGCAAACATGATCGGCGCATGATCAGTCTATCGATCTAGATCATTTGGGAATTATAGATTGCTATCGTCAAATCCGTTGAGCCTACAGCCGGGATACATAATATTATTTGACTCTTCAGTTCTCTCACTCAAGCTCTCTCTCTCACTCATTCATATCACACGTATTTGCACACATTCGTTGTGAGATACACTTATGATTCCTGAAGCGCGAAATAAACGTACTTATTTAACAATATACAATGTGATTCTTAAAATATATGAAAATATAATTACCTCTCGGCAAAAATTAAACCAATCAACAATCGTAGCCGACACGACGCCAGTTTCGTCCTTGTGTCATCTTGACGCGGATGTCGCAACATTAAAAAGCGTGCAACAATTTTACAAATTGTTGCCACGTCAAGATGACTTCTGTTGAACCACGTATTTTTCATAGCACTTCTTTAAAGTCACACTGCACGGAGACACGTTTCTTATGTTTGTTCTTTATTGAGTACATGTTTCTACATCGTACCATAATGTTATTTATCGATATTACTATCGTTACCACATTTATTACATTTAATTGTAGATGCTAAGACACCGTGCTGTATTAAAACATCTACTAGTCCTTCTGTATTATACGTAAGATGCCCAAATTCGATGAGGCTCAACATCGTGCGTGCGAATTGCAACTCAGGAATAACAATAACATTTTTGCATTTCATTTGTTTTACACCTAAAATTCAAATTACGAGCCTTCTACTAGCGACAAGTAACTAAAAGGCATGCCACATGCATGCTCGTGTCACTACATTTCGTCGGTATGACAGGTTTCCTAACCTAATAAGTGGACAACTTTAACGATTAATATCTCGCTTCGCGTGGCAGAGCGACACTTTTTTCTGCCAGATCCTTTCGTTTTATGCAAAAACGCGTCGAATGAGCCTAATTTCATCGAGTTTTGAGGTGAGGCCGCTAAACTGAATAATTACCGATTTTCCATGGGCACATTAGCGGTTAGAATTGCTTTTACGCGAAACGCTAGAGCTTTCAGTTCTTCGACAAACCACGAAATGCAGTCGGTGCCGCGACGATATCGATACGCGGATAATGAGTTGTCGTATGAACACCGCACGTAGTACGCAGCACTATATGCCTTGTGATGGTGATATGGGTATGTGCCGGATTTTTCCGTTTCTCTCTTCTCCAATGCATACTCCAAGTCGGCGTATACGACGAACGGCATCCGCTCCTTCTGCTGTGGTTGTCGAAACGCAGCCACTTGTGCCCTTGTCCTCGTTAGGTAAAACGATGGCACAATCGTTTAGTTTTGTGCAATCGACAGAGTGAGCCTCCAATCTCTTGTTGGAGGAGAAGTAGTGCAGACATCTGCATGAATGTAAGGATCTGTTAATTACTTTAATCTGGCCCAGAGAGTGTATTCATTATAATATAATATTGTACTTACCGATCGCAAATGTATTTTTTTCGTTTGTTGTTGCTCAGTTGGGCGCTCACCAGCCGGGATAAGTTTTTATGTACGCAAAATGCCCCACGTTGTCCAGCGGATCCTGCATGTACAACAGATTGACATGCGTATCCATCTTCTGATCAGTGAGCCGTATCGGTACGACCGTGAGTTTTTCCTCGTTCTTCTTCTCCAGTGGGGTATATACATTTATCGATATATTGTTCAGAAGCTCAAATTTGTTTATTTGCTTCAACGACATAGGGAATTCAATGCCATCAAGTCTTAATATTGACTTACAATCGGGATATCCGTTTGTCCTTTCCGCGTTGCTTTCAGCCGGATAGAGAGCAGCGATCACCGACCACGCAAAACATGCGTTATCGTTACTCTGTATGTTTATTACTGCTCTCTTCAACATAATCTCTTTCGGTACTTTGGCATGACATCCAGCGTGCATAGGGTTATACTTGTTGATGTAACCGTCAGGTCCAGTATACGCGACAACGCCCATCCACTGTCGCGCTCCTGGAACTCTTCGAGAGACGCCAAGATGGACTCGAAAACATATTGAGCGAATCACTCTTTCAGATTGGACGTACGAAAGAGTGCTCGGTTTCGCGTATTGATACTCTTATTGGCGATCTTCTCACCCGCCACAAACTCGCCATTGAACATGGTATTTACTTTCACACTTTCGTGTTCATTCATTAATGTTTGCACATGATCGAGCACTATGATGCTAGCGTCTTCCAAGAATCGCCGCGGTTCAATATAGCCGGAATTTATCACAGCACCGGTTAAAATGCGGCTTTCGAACGCGGTCTCTATCACTCGCCACGAGAGTCCTTCAACACTGTTATTCCACCCTGTATACTCGCCACCAATATGGATAAAGCGTTTTTCTAATCGCTTCTTCAGTCCCTCGAGCCGCGCGATTCGAGCCACTAAGGATTGTTTGTATCCGATAAAGAGTCGCGGCTGCTTGGCGCGATTGCGTTCTTCCAATTTCTCGATGAAGTCATCGCACTGTTGCGTCCATGCGAAATATTCACCCAAAGTTGACACACGCGATGATTATGCCACAATGGCCTGTTCTATTTGAGTGAGTGTCTTCATTTTCGACTTTCGTGACCGATGCATCATCCAGAACTCCCGACACGTATACTGCTATGCGTTGCATATCGTTTCCTAATTATATGATCTCTACCACCCTATATCTTTATCTCGCTCTAACGCAACGTGTTGAAGAATTGCATTATCTCATCTAAAATATCTTGTGAGGCTACCCAAGATGTGCAACTTAGTTGCACGTGTCTCAATGTCATGATGCAATGTTTCATGAGGCTACACAGAACGTGTTCGCGCCATTTGATACCTTCTATGATACTTATCTAACCTATGCGAATAAACTGGGAGTGCACTACAACGATTAGGAGTAAATATTATTTTATTCCATACTTTATTCCACAATATTATGTTTTACATTACACAATAATGTTCTTTTTTCAGAACGCTAATGCTAATAACTCACAATCGATAAGTTCCTTGTCATCGAAGTATTCGCTGTTTTGTATGGTAACGGTTATGTCGTTAGGATTATCAATGCTACGTGCGATCTTACAGAACTGTTCGTACTTGTAATCTACATGGTCGATGCAGCTTACTAACCAATTGTACATGTAATCGATACATTTATCGAGATTAAACATAGTTGTTAGTGTAGCTTCCATCATTATTGATCGCACGTTTGTTACTTCGAACCGAACACACTTCGTATTGTTATACTTAATAAAGTCTACAGTTAATGGCCCGATATATATGGGATCTACGGGTCGTTTATTAGTTTTGGAAAAATACTCCTGGATTAAATGTTGATGTTCCATGAGGCCTTTCCAGGTTTCCATTCCGAGGATCAATTCATTCCCTCGTTTGTCTCCCACAGCAATCTCCATGTAACTCGGACCATGTCTCACGTTTATGCCAACTTCTAAATACTTGTGTTCCGTCGTTGCCAATGCGTATCTTCTTCCTAGGATACGAACGCATCGTCATCGGCGTTGTGGTTGCGATGCTGCAGTATCACGCGCTTCGGAAGTGACGCCCGCTGTGGAATTAGCACTGCGGAGAAATAATGTAGAACTATTAGAAATCCATGCTTCATATATCAATTGCTAAATATACTTACTAGCTTCGCTTCCACGCTGCTGTTCGCGCTTCTGCTCCATGTGTCTCTTGCTCCACATTGTTCCTTCTAGCTTCTTCTCTTCAGATCTAATCGTGCTTAGTCCACTGAACAACTAATATTTTTAACATTCGCTTTTCACTTTATATATGCATTTTGTTTCACCCCCTCCACCGCGAAACGTGTCATCGAAGGATGCATCGGTTACGTCACGCACGTGGACGCGATGTGCTTTAACATCCACTCATCCGATTTCATAGCAGCCGGACGGCGCTCGAGGGCTCAGGTCAGCGGAAGTGCCGAGATGCTGGATATTGGTTCCTTAGTAACGAATGCTATCATGCACATTCCATCACGCCACCCTGACATATGTTGTGTACAATGGGGGTTTCTATTATATCGCGCACGTGGCTCCGGTTGGGTTCGCGAATAGTTCGCGAAAATGTCGCTGCGACCCTCCCTCCCCTCCCGCGAGTAACAGTAGTAGGAGTAAGTAACAATAAGAGGAACATAGAAAGCGAGATAAAACGTGCGTCAGTGGTATTAACACCTGGAGCGAATCAGCGGATAGCAAATCATATCGCGTATGACAAGTATGCACGTGCATCATGCACTGCGACCCTCCCTCCCCTCCCGCGAGTTAGGTCCGCGACATCACGTCACCCGCGAAACATGTTGTGTACAATGAGGTGTCTATTACATCGCGCACGTGGCTCTCCCCCCCCTTGCCCCTCCGCGGGTTAGGTCAGCAAACATGTCACGGTCCACCCCTCCGCGGGTTAGGTCAGCAAACATGTCACGGTCTCCCCTCCCGCGGGTTAGGTCCGCGAAAACCCCCTCTCGCGAATAGTCCGCGATCCCCCCCTTCCACCTGACTCAGCCACTCAGATCCCAGCGTTAGAATCTGCTATCCTTCCCTACTGACGGTATTTTCATTAATCCTTCTCTCCGGGCAGCGATAGTAACTCGCAGGAATGCAATTGTATATTTACGCACCATAGCAATTCTTTTCTAGGCAGCTTACTAGGCCTGTAACAAATTCGTGTAAGCGCGCGCAGTGCAAATACTCCAGAGAATGTGTAAATAAGCGGTGTAAAGTAACGAATACAGTGATAAGAGAAAAAAGAAAAACATCCCGCCCGGCACGATGTACAAGTTGAACCGTTCGAACATCTGAATAGCTTTCTAGACTAGTCTAGGTTCTCCTAATCAAGTCTCTAGATTGTTCGAGAACGTTCTGATCGCTTCTCTAGACTATACGCGATTCTTCCGTCCGCTTCTGTCTTTTCATGAACATTTGGTTCTGTTTGAACATCTGAATCGCTCTCTAGACCAGTCTAAATTCTTTTGATCAAGTCTCTAGATTGTTCGAGAAGCTTCTGATCGCTTCTTTAGACTATTCGCGATTCTTCACCACGGTTCGTTAGCATGGATGGTGTGAGGATGGCCTCGCGACGCACCAATCTACGTGTCGCGTCCGTGTGCGTCGCGAGACCATCCCCACCACATGCTATCATGTTTCTGGCATCGCTGATCCCTTCTCCGCTGACGAAGCTCCACAAGTCGTTCAGCATTGGGACAGGATACTTCGTTCTTTTCGTTCTCGTAAGTTGAATATTCATAGTTCGAATCTAATAATTTTACAATATTGTAGACATTCGACGTTATTTTCATTAATCCTTCTCTTCGGTCAGCGATAGTAACTCGCAGGAATGCAATTGTATACTTACGCACCATAGTAATTCTTTTCTCGGCAGCTTACTAGGCTCGTAACAAATTCGGGTAAGCGCGCGCAGTGAAAATACTCCACGGAATGTGTAAATAAGTGGTTTAAAGTAACGAATACAGTGATAAGTGAAAAAATAAAAAAATTCCGCCCGGCACGAGGTACAAGTTGAACCATTTGAACATCTGAATCGTTTTCTAGACTAGTCTAGGTTCTCCTAATCAAGTCTCTAGTTTGTTCGAGAACGTTCTGATCGCTTCTCTAGACTATACGCGATTCTTCCGTCCGCTTCTGTCTTTTCATGAACATTTGGTTCTGTTTGAACATCTGAATCGCTCTCTAGACCAGTCTAAATTCTTTTGATCAAGTCTCTAGATTGTTCGAGAAGCTTCTGATCGCTTCTTTAGACTATTCGCGATTCTTCACCACGGTTCGTTAGCATGGATGGTGTGAGGATGGCCTCGCGACGCACCAATCTACGTGTCGCGTCCGTGTGCGTCGCGAGACCATCCCCACCACATGCTATCATGTTTCTGGCATCGCTGATCCCTTCTCCGCTGACGAAGCTCCACAAGTCGTTCAGCATTGGGACAGGATACTTCGTTCTTTTCGTTCTCGTAAGTTGAATATTCATAGTTCGAATCTAATAATTTTACAATATTGTAGACATTCGACGTTATTTTCATTAATCCTTCTCTTCGGTCAGCGATAGTAACTCGCAGGAATGCAATTGTATACTTACGCACCATAGTAATTCTTTTCTCGGCAGCTTACTAGGCTCGTAACAAATTCGGGTAAGCGCGCGCAGTGAAAATACTCCACGGAATGTGTAAATAAGTGGTTTAAAGTAACGAATACAGTGATAAGTGAAAAAATAAAAAAATTCCGCCCGGCACGAGGTACAAGTTGAACCATTTGAACATCTGAATCGTTTTCTAGACTAGTCTAGGTTCTCCTAATCAAGTCTCTAGTTTGTTCGAGAACGTTCTGATCGCTTCTCTAGACTATACGCGATTCTTCCGTCCGCTTCTGTCTTTTCATGAACATTTGGTTCTGTTTGAACATCTGAATCGCTCTCTAGACCAGTCTAAATTCTTTTGATCAAGTCTCTAGATTGTTCGAGAAGCTTCTGATCGCTTCTTTAGACTATTCGCGATTCTTCACCACGGTTCGTTAGCATGGATGGTGTGAGGATGGCCTCGCGACGCACCAATCTACGTGTCGCGTCCGTGTGCGTCGCGAGACCATCCCCACCACATGCTATCATGTTTCTGGCATCGCTGATCCCTTCTCCGCTGACGAAGCTCCACAAGTCGTTCAGCATTGGGACAGGATACTTCGTTCTTTTCGTTCTCGTAAGTTGAATATTCATAGTTCGAATCTAATAATTTTACAATATTGTAGACATTCGACGTTATTTTCATTAATCCTTCTCTTCGGTCAGCGATAGTAACTCGCAGGAATGCAATTGTATACTTACGCACCATAGTAATTCTTTTCTCGGCAGCTTACTAGGCTCGTAACAAATTCGGGTAAGCGCGCGCAGTGAAAATACTCCACGGAATGTGTAAATAAGTGGTTTAAAGTAACGAATACAGTGATAAGTGAAAAAATAAAAAAATTCCGCCCGGCACGAGGTACAAGTTGAACCATTTGAACATCTGAATCGTTTTCTAGACTAGTCTAGGTTCTCCTAATCAAGTCTCTAGTTTGTTCGAGAACGTTCTGATCGCTTCTCTAGACTATACGCGATTCTTCCGTCCGCTTCTGTCTTTTCATGAACATTTGGTTCTGTTTGAACATCTGAATCGCTCTCTAGACCAGTCTAAATTCTTTTGATCAAGTCTCTAGATTGTTCGAGAAGCTTCTGATCGCTTCTTTAGACTATTCGCGATTCTTCACCACGGTTCGTTAGCATGGATGGTGTGAGGATGGCCTCGCGACGCACCAATCTACGTGTCGCGTCCGTGTGCGTCGCGAGATCATCCCCACCACATGCTATCATGTTTCTGGCATCGCTGATCCCTTCTCCGCTGACGAAGCTCCACAAGTCGTTCAGCATTGGGACAGGATACTTCGTTCTTTTCGTTCTCGTAAGTTGAATATTCATAGTTCGAATCTAATAATTTTACAATATTGTAGACATTCGACGTTATTTTCATTAATCCTTCTCTTCGGTCAGCGATAGTAACTCGCAGGAATGCAATTGTATACTTACGCACCATAGTAATTCTTTTCTCGGCAGCTTACTAGGCTCGTAACAAATTCGGGTAAGCGCGCGCAGTGAAAATACTCCACGGAATGTGTAAATAAGTGGTTTAAAGTAACGAATACAGTGATAAGTGAAAAAATAAAAAAAATTCCGCCCGGCACTAGGTACAAGTTGAACCATTTGAACATCTGAATCGTTTATAGACTAGTCTAAGTTCTCCTAATCAAGTCTCCAGATTGTTCGAGAACCTTCTGATCGCTTCTCTAGACTATTCGCGATTCTTCCGTCCGCTTCTGTCTTTTCATGCCAGGTCGCGCCACGGTAGCATGTTCGGTAGCATGTGGTGGGGATGGTCTCGCTAATATTTATGATAATAATGTATTATTATTATTATTAAATAATGCATTATTAATTATAAGTAGGAATGGATAAACATGATTAATATAAATAATTTTACGTGTAACTTATTTTTCAATTGGTCTTATTATTGTTGTATTCAATGTTATCTTATCGTTAGATGACCACGTTTAACGTACTTAAACGTATAATCCTAAGATAGCATATAACACATGTATTTATGACAGTGGTGAATTTTCTGTTGCAGCCTTCTGCCACATCGACGCAATTTGTATATAATCATCACTTAGGTGTGCACGGGGAGGACAAACAATGGAAGTATTAAAGCTTGAAGTTAAGAAGTACGGAAGTAATGAAACGATCAATCGACAAGAGGTCGATGCACCAGCAATGTGTAATTGGATTGACTTGGACCGATCTTCGCCGGAGGATGTCGACCAGGATGCGTCCAGCATCACACGCGACAACGGCAAAGAATCGATCAACATAATCTTCGAGCACATCACATATACTGTGAACCTCGGCTTCAGGAAAGGTAAATCATGATCATCATGATCACGCTATTGCTTTCTTCTTTTCATTCTTCTTTTTTTTCTACATGGATTACGAATATTCGTCGCGAATTAGTGCGATTTATGATATTAGCTTCTTCACACAGGATGTTACACAAAAAATTATAGAAATACTATTTAATTATACATATGAATGAAACTAATTATGTAACATCGCATTGTTAATTCTAGGAAAAAAAGAGATTTTACACGGAATTAATGGAAGGCTTCCCAGCAAACAGTTGATCGCTCTGATGGGTCCATCTGGTGCAGGGAAGTCCACGTTATTCGATGTACTCTCTGGCTTCCGCGTAACCGGAGTGGATGGTACTATATTTGTCAACGGTCATGTCCGGGATCTCAACTCTTTCCGGAAGTAAGTTTTCAATCACTAATTGACTTATCAAATCCGAGATTGTTTCGTAGATAGTATATCTAAGAAAACTTATATATATACTTGTATATATATAAAAAGATGTAAGAAAAGTATTTATATATTACTAAATGTATTTTTATACTGTTTGTTTTTATAAATGAACGCCTACATTTTTGACGCCTCGTTTATTTTTTGTCTTCAGGTACACTGCCTACATTACACAGGAGGATCGGTTGGAACCTTTACTCACTGTACTCGAATATATGAAGATCGCCGCCGATTTAAAGCTGCCGGCGGATACCTTACAAAATAAAAAAGAAGCGACTGTACGTTTAGAATAAGAAATTAATTAACAATTAATAATTTATTACCGATTGGAACCGAAGTTATTTTAACTAAATTATATAGTAGTAAATTATAGTATATAGTAGATAACAAATTATTATTTAAATCATGATCATATTATTACTAAATTATATAGTAGATAATAAATTATTATTTAAATCATCATCACAGTACTATATACAGTGCTTGGTGAGCCTCCGTGATTCTCTTTCATTCTCTCTATTCATAGTCTTCTCTAGTTGTTAACTCCCATACTCCTCAAATTTTCCATCTCTCTCCTTCTCGATCTTTTTCTTTCTCTACTCCATATGTATATGAGATATGTACTGTACAAGGGATGCAAATATGGTAAAAAATAGGTAGACACGTATGTAATATGTTATTATTGTTGCGACAGCCTTTTCTCCCGTTAAGTAAAAATTACTGGGAGCTTCTTATCGGCTTCACCTGACGTGGCCAGGTCCGCGGCTATCAGGTTGCTAATTTATTGAGACATAGTAGAACATTATAACTGGGCGCCAACTAATTTTATAAAATTAGTAAAATTGGATAAGGTCTCAGGGGTGGATATTTGGGAGGACCCTTTCTATACGATACTGACTGTTAAAACACCGATTGACAGGATATAATTGAGAAATAAAAAACGTTATACGGAACTTCAAATACTATATAATTCGGAATAATAGGGTCTCACAGAAAATTTAGCTTTAGGCAGAATAGTGCAAGTTATTTCTACTCACAATGACGACGGGAGGTCTCTTACTCTGTCAGCCTTGTGTTATTAAAACTTTGCCAATCTCAGTTGTAAGCCGTCCACGGTTCAGAGAAATCTTATAAAGCGGCGATCCGACTCCCCGGGAGCTGACTCTAGGATTCTGCTAGGACTTTACTATAGCACCGCCATCCATCACGTTAAATACCCTTCAAAACTGCATAATAACCTTTCATTAAAACACGACAGCTATAAAAGCAGCGATTTTAATGTCAATTTTTTGCCGGATTGAGATACTTGAGGAGAGACGCCAAATGGTAGAGTTATAACTCTATAGGCTTATCAAATATACAAACATTGACTCATACCATAAATTCAGGTAAATAGCTGCATATAAGTTATACGAAGAACATTCAAGACCTGTTCGACGCTCCGAGTATTCGATGCGCAGGTATACGTGACGCCCAGCTGCTTCGGGGCCTTTACCGGGCCTGAATACTACTACTTCGATCTAAACATTAGAATTATATTTTTCACATGTATTACTATCGATTAAAAGTAAAATCGATTTTCGACCCAAAAGCAGATTCCTCCCTTAAAATAAGAATACGTAAATGTCGAAAAGAGAGATGACTTATATATTCAAACATTTATTATAAGATAACCAAAATTCAAGTCACCAGAAAATTCAATGAATGAACGAGAATCCTTAATCAACTCACTGGCAGTTTATTCAAATGCGACAAACGTTTTCGACCGAAATCCGGTCCTTTTTCAAGTGATATGTCTTTTTCAACAAATATAAAGTAAAATATACAATATAAAAATATAAAAAAATAAAAAAGAACAATATAAAACGCAAGAGTACAATATAAATAAATATCTACCACGTACTGGTTGAAAAAGAAAAAATTAGTACAAGATAAAGTAACTGAACACAGTGAGAACACGCCTGCAAATGACACGCTCGAAATAGTCAGCAAAGTCATGTGAAAGGAGATGTTTGTCAAAATCTGATCGTATGTACCGTAGGTTCTCCGTGTCTTTATTATTTTATTATTATAATAAAACATTTCATTAAAGCATTTATTGTAATGAAATGTAAAAACATTTATTACATTTTATTCAGACCTACAAAGATATGTACCTGTATAACTAAAAACATATATATAGTTTTATATAGGTGAATGAAAGATTTCTATTTTTCAATAAAGAATAAAATAGTTTCAGTAGTTTCATACAATGTGACAGTGTAAGTTTTATTTCCCAACGTCGACGTGATCCGGCTCGTCGGAAGTTTATATAACAAAGGAATATTTTAAATATTTTCATTTTATATTTTTTTATTGATGTTATTGAAATTATTGCAAATTATCATTAATTTCTGAAACTGTTTATGAATTTTGAAACTATTATATTACATTATCGAATTGTTGCGCTAAAATTTGATTGCATATTTCGGACAAACGGGAGTCTCTCACTATGGTCACTGAATTGTGCCGAAGGAGACGCGGTGTGCGACCGATGGACGGGAGCGAGGAGAAAGCGAGGTGTGTTCCCATCCGGTCCATAGACGGACGAGGATAGAGGTGATCAGGGGCGTATGCTCATTGTATAGAATGTCGATTGATATCGATCTTCGATACGCAAAGAACGCATGCGTAAATGACCGACGGCATCGTACCGGTCTATGCTCGAAGGAGCGGGATCACGTGTGGCACTCTTTGGATGGCGGTGCTATAGTAAAGTCCAGCAACATCCTAGAGTCAGCTCCCGGGGAGTCGGACGTCGCTTTATAAGATTTCTCTGAACCGTGGACGGCTACAACCTGAGATTGCAAAGTTTTAATAACACAAGGCTGAAGAGTAAGAGACCTCCCGTCGTCTTGTGAGTAGAAATAACTTGCACTATTCTGCCTAAAGCTAAATTTTCTGTGAGACCTATTATTCCGAATTATATAGTATGAAGTCTCCGTATAACGTTTTATTTCATCCATTATATCCTGTCAATCGGTGTTTAACAGTCAGTATCGTATAGAAAGGGTCCTCCAAATATCCACCCTGAGACTTATCAATTTTACAACTTATAAAATTAGCGCCCAGTTATAATGTTCTACTATGTCTCAATAAATTAGAACCTGATAGCCGCGGACCTGGCCACGTCAGGTGAAGCCGATAAGAAGCTCCCAGTATTTACTTTAACTTAAGGAAAAGGCTGTGCAACAATAAATACATATTACATCGTGTTCACCTATTTTTACCATATTTGCATCCCTTGTACAGTACATATCTCATATACATATGGAGTAGAGAAGAAAAGATCGAGAAGGAGAGAGATGGAAAATTTGAGGAGTATGGGAGTACAATAGAGAAGACTATGAATAGAGAATGAAAGAGAATCACGGAGGCTACCAAGCACTGTATATATGTGATGATGATTTAAATAATAATTTATTATCTACTATAAATTTAGTAATATGATCATGATTTAATAATTTGTTATCTACTATATACATAATTTACTACTTATATAAGTTAAAATAACTTCGGTTCCAACCGTAATAAATTATTAATTGTTATTACTTATTCCTAAACGTACAGTCGCTTCTTTTTTATTTTGTAAGGTATCCGCCGGCAGCTTTAAATCGGCGGCGACTTCATATATTCGAGTACAAGTGAGTAAAGGTTCCAACCGACCTCCTGTGTAATGTAGCAGTGTACTGAAGAAAAATAAACGAGCGTCAAAAATGTAGGGTTCATTTATAAAAACAAACAGTATAAAAATACATTTAGTAATATATAAATATTTTCATATCTTTTATATAATACAGAATATATAAGTTTTCTTAGATATACTATCTACGAACAATCTCGGATTTGATAAGTCAATTAGTGATTGAATAACTTACTTCCGGAAAGAGTTGAGATCCCGGACATGACCGTGACAAATATAGTACCATCCACTCCGGTTACGCGGTGAAGTACATCGAATAACGTAATTCTCGCCCAGATGGACCCATCAGAGCGATCAACTACTTGCGGGAACCTCCATTAATTCCCTGTGTAAAATCTCTTTTTTCCTAGAATTCAATAAATTCGTTACATAATTAGTTTCAATCATATGTATATAAATAGTATTTATATTTTGTGTAACATCCTGTGTGAAGAAGTAAATCATAAATCGCCACTTTGACGAATATTCGTAATCCATGAAAAAAAGAATGAAAAGAAGAAAGCAATAGCATCATGATGAAATGATTTACCTTCCTGAAGCCGAGGTTCTACATATGTGACAGTGTCGAAGATTGTTGATCGATCTTGCCGTTGTCGCGTGTGATGCTGGTCGATCCTGGTCGACATCCTCCGGCGAAGATCGGTCCAAGTCAATCCACCACAATTGCTGGTGCATCGACCTCTTGTCGATTGATCGTCTTCATTACTTCCGTACTTCTTAACTTCAAGCTTTAATACTTCCATTGTTTGTCCTCCCGTACACCTAAGTGATGATTATATACAATTGCGTCGATGTGGCAGAAGGCTGCAACAGAAAAATTCACCACCGTCATAAATACATTGTGTATATGCTATCTTAGGATTATACGTTTAAGTTACGTTAAACGTGGTCATCTAACGATAAGATAAATTGAATACAACAATAATAACACCATTGAAAAATAAGTTACACGTAAATATTTATATTAATCATGTTTATCCATTCCTACTTATAATTAATAATGCATTATTTAATAATAATAATAATACATATTATCATAAATATTAGCGAGACCATCCCACCACATGCTACCGAACATGCATGTGGCGCGACCGCATGAAAAGACAGAAGCGGACGGAAAGAATCGCGAATAGTCTAGAGAAGCGATCAGAAGTTCTTCGAACAATCTGGAGACTTGATAGGAGAACTTAGACTAGTCTAGATAACGATTCAGATGTTCAAATGGTTCAACTTGTACCTAGTGCCGGGCGGAATTTTTATTTTTTCACTTATCACGTATTCGTTACTTTAAACCATTATTTACACATTCCGTGGAGTATTTCACTGCGCGCGCTTACCGAATTTGTTACGAGCCTAGTAAGCTGCCGAGAAAAGAATTACTATGGTGCGTAAGTATACAATTGCATTCTGCGAGTTACTATATCGCTGACCGAAGAGAAGGATTAATGAAAATAACGTCGAATGTCTCAATTTGTAAAATTAGATTCGAACTAGAATATTCAACTTACGAGAACGAAAGAAGAAGTATCCTGTCCCAATGCTGAACGACTTGTGGAGCTTCGTCAGCGGAGAAGGGATGCGATGCCAGAAACATGATAGCATGTGGTGGGGATGATCTCGCGACGCGCACGGGACGCGACACGTAGATTGGTGTCGCGAGGCCATCCTCACACCATCCATGCTAACGAACCGGTGAAGAATCGCGAATAGTCTAAAGAAGCGATCAGAAGCTTCTCGAACATCTAGAGACTTGATCAAAAGAATTTATGCGGTCTAGAGCGATTCAGATGTTCAAACAGAACCAAATGTTCATGAAAAGACAGAAGGACGGAAGAATCCGTATAGTCTAGAGAAGCGATCAGAACGTTTCTCGAACAAACTAGACTTTGATTAGAGAACCTAGACTAGCTAGAAAACGATTCAGATGTTCAAATGGTTCAACTTGTACTCGTGCCGGGCGGAATTTTTTTATTTTTACTTATCACTGTATTCGTTACTTAAACCACTTATTTACACATCTCGGAGTATTTCACTGCGCGCGCTTACCCGAATTTGTTACGAGCCTAGTAAGCTGCCGAGGATACTATGGTGCGATATACAATTGCATTCCTGCGAGTTACATATCGCGACCGAAGAGAAGGATAAGTAAAAATGAATGTCTCATTGAAAATATAATTCGAACTATGAATATTCAACTACGAGAACGAAAAGAACGATATCCTGTCCCAATGCTGAACGACTTGTGAGTTCGTCAGCGGAGAAGGGATCAGCGATCCAGAAACATGATACATGTGGTGGGATATCTGCGACGCACACGGACGCGACACGTAGATTGCGTGCGTCGCGAGGCCATCCTCACACCATCCATGCTAACGAACCGTGGTGAAGAATCGCGAATAGTCTAAAGAAGCGATGAAGTTCTCGAACAATCTAGACTTGATCAAAGAATTTAGACTCGGTCTAGAGAGCGATTCAGATGTTCAAACAGAACCAAATGTTCGAAAAGACAGAAGCGACGGAAGAATCGCGTATAGTCTAGAGAAGGATCAGAACGTTCTCGAACAAACTAGAGACTTGATTAGGAGAACCTAGACTAGTCTAAAAACGATTCAGATGTTCAAATGGTTCAACTTGTACCTCGTGCCGGGCGGAATTTTTTATTTTCACTTATCACTGTATTCGTTACTTTAAACCACTTATTTACACATTCGTGGAGTATTTCACCTGCGCGGCTTACCCGAATTTGTTAGACTAGTAAGCTGCCGAGAAAAGAATTACTATGGTGCGATATACATTGCATTCCTGCGAGTTACCTATCGCTGACCGAAGAGAAGGATTAATGAAAATAACGTCGAATGTCTACAATATTGTAAATATTAGATTCGAACTATGAATATTCAACTTACGAGAACGAAAAGAACGAAGTATCCTGTCCAATGCTGAACGACTTGTGGAGCTTCGTCAGGAGAAGGATCACGATGCCAGAAACATGATAGCATGTGGTGGGGATGTTCGACGCACACGGACGCGACACGTAGATTGGTGCGTCGCGAGGCCATCCTCACACCATCCATAACGAACCGTGGTGAAGAATCGCGAATAGTCTAAAGAAGCGACTCGAAGCTTCTCGAACAATCTAGAGACTTGATCAAAAGAATTTGATCTGGTCTAGAGAGCGATCAGATGTTCAAACAGAACCAAATGTTCATGAAAAGACAGAAGCGGACGGAAGAATCGCGTATAGTTCAGAGAAGCGATCAGAACGTTCTCGAACAAACTAGAGACTTGATTAGAGAACCTAGACTAGTCTAGAAAACGATTCAGATGTTCAAATGGTTCAACTTGTACCTCGTGCCGGGCGAATTTATTTTTCACTTTATCACCGTATTCGTTACTTTAAACACTTATTTACACATTCCGTGGAGTAGTACTGCGCGCGCTTACCTGAATTTGTTAGAGCCTAGTAAGTGCCGAGAAAAGAATTACTATGGTGCGTAAGTATACAATTGCATTCCTGCGAGTTACTATCGCTGACCGAAGAGAAGGATTAATGAAAATAACGTCGGTCACAATATTGTAAAATTATTAGATTCGAACCTATGATTCAACTTATGAGAACGAAAAGAACGAAGTATCTGTCCCAATGCTGAACGACTTGTGGAGCTTCGTCAGGAGAAGGGATCAGCGATGCCAAGAACATGATAGACGTGGTGGGATGTCTCGCGAGCGACACGGACGCGACACGTAGATTGGTGCGTCGCGAGGCCATCCGCACCATCCATGCTAACGAACCGTGGAGAAGAATCGCGAATAGTCTAAAGCAGATCAGAAGCTTCGAACAATCTAGAGACTTGATCAAAAGAATTAGACTGTCTGAGAGCGATTCAGATGTTCAAACAGAACCAAATGTTCTGAAAAGACAGCGGACGGAAGAATCGCGTATAGTTAGAGAAGCGATCAGAACGTTCTCGAACAAACTAGAGACTTGATTAGGAGAACCTAGACTAGTCTAGAAAACGATTCAGATGTTCAAATGGTTCAACTGTACTCAAATGCCGGCGGAATTTTTATTTTTCACTTATCACTGTATTCGTTACTTTAAACCACCTTATTTACACATTCCGTGGAGTATTTTCACGCGCCACCGAATTTGTTACGAGCCCAGTAATGCCGAGAAAAGAATTACTTGCGGTGCGTGTAATGGCCAACTATCTCAAGCTGAGTTACTATCGCTGACCGAAGAGAAGGATTAATGAAAATAACGTCGGTCGTCTACAATTGTAAAATTATTAGATTCGAACTATGAATATTCAACTTACGAGAACGAAAAGAACGAAGTTATCCGTCCCAATGCTGAACGACTTGTGAGCCCGTCAGCGTGGAGAAGGGATCAGCGAGCAGAAACATGATAGCATGGGTGGGGATGATCTCGCGATGCACACGGACGACACGTAGATTGCGTAGCGAGGCCATCCTCACACCATCCATGCCAACGAACCGTGGGAAGAATCGCGAATATTCAAAGAAGCGGATCGTAGCTTCTATAGCTCAGACTTGATCAAAAGAATTTAGACTGGTCTAGAGAGCGATCTCAGATGTTCAAACAGAACCAAACTATGAAAAGAGAAGGACGGAAGAATGGTCATAGTCTAGAGAAGGATCAGAACGTTCTCGAACAAACTAGAGACTGATTAGAGAACCCAGACTAGTCTAGAAAACGATTCAGATGTTCAAATGGTTCAACTTGTACCTCGTGCCGCGGAATTTTTATTTTCACTTATCACTGTATTCGTTACTTTAAACCACTACTTATTTGCACATTCCGTGGAGTATTTTCACTGCGCGCGCTACCTGAATTTGTTACGAGCCTAGTAAGCTGCCGAGAAAAGAATTACTATGGTGCGTAAGACATTAGCACATTCCTGCGAGTTACTATCGCTGACCAAGAGAAGCGATTAATGAAAATAACGTCGAATGTCTAGTATTGAAAATTATTAGATTCGAACTATGAATATTCAACTTACGAACGAAAAGAACGAAGTATCCCTCCCAATGCTGAACGACTTGTGGAGCTCGTCAGCGGAGGGACTCGGCGATGCCAGAAACATGATAGCAGTGGTGGGATGGTCTCAGACGCACACGGACGCGACACGTAGATTGCGCGTCGCGAGGCCATCTCACACCATCCATGCTAACGAACCGGTGAAGAATCGCGAATAGTCTAAAGAAGGATCAGAAGCTTCGAACAACGAGAGACTTGATCAAAAGAATTTAGACTGGTCTAGAGAGCGATCTCAGATGTTCAAACAGAACCAAATGTTCATGAAAAGACAGAAGCGACGGAAGAATCGCGTATAGTCTAGAGAAGGATCAGAACGTTCTCCGAACAATCTAGAGACTTGATTAGAGAACCTAGACTACTCTAGAAAGCTATTCAGATGTCGAACGGTCTGCACTACATCGTGCCAAGGATGTTTTCTTTTCTCTATCACTGTATTCAAGTTACTTACACCGCTTATTTACACATTCTCTGGAGTATTTGTGCTACTGCGCGCGCTTACACGAATTTGTTACAGGCCTAGTAAGCTGCCTAGAAAAGAATTGCTATGGTGTAAATACAATTGCATCTCATGCGAGCTACTATCGCCTGCCCGGAGAAGGACTTAATGACCATGTCAGTAGGAAGGATAGACTTAACGCTGGGACTGAGTGGCTGAGCTCAGTGGAAGGGGGACGGACTATTCATGAGAGGGGGTTTGCGGACCTAACCTGCGGAGGGGGACCGTGACATGTTTGCTGACCTAACCTGCGAGGGTGGACCGTGACATGTTTGCTGACCTAAACTCGGCGGAGGGCAGGGGAGAGCCACGCGCGATGCCAGACACCTTCATTGTCACAACATGTTCTCGCGTGTGAGATGTCGGACCAACTCATGGGAGGGAGGGAGGGTCGGCATGATGCACGCATACTTGTCATACGCGATATGATTTGCTATCCGCCGATTCAGTTCCAGGTGTTAATACCACTGACGCACGTTTTATCTCGCTTTCTGTGCCCTCTTATTGTTACTTTCCTACTACTGTTACCACGAGGGGAGGAGGGTCGCATGACATTTCGGAACCTATTCCGAACTCAACCGAGCCACGCGCGATATAATAGAAACCCCCATTGTACACAAATATATGTCAGGGTGGCGTGATGGAATGTGCATGATAGCATTCGTTACTAAGAACTAATCCAGATCTCGGCACCTGCTGACCTGAGCTCGAGCGCCGTCCGGCTCATGAAATCGGATGAGGATAAAGCACACGCGTCCACGTGCGTGACGTAACCGATGCATCCTTCGATGACACGTTCGCGGTGGAGGTGAAACAAAATGCATATATAAAGGAAAAGGAAGTTATTAGTTGTTCAGTGGACTAATGATTAGATCTGGGAAGAAGAAGCTAGAAGGAACAATGACAGAGACATGAGCAGAAGCGCGATACAGCAGGGAAGGAAGCTAGTAAGTATATTTAGCAATTGATATATGAAGCATGGATTTCTAATAGTTCTACATTATTCTCGCAGCATCTCCACAGGGCGTCACCTGAAGCGCGTGATACTGCAGCATCGGAACACAACGCTCGATGACGATGCGCGTTCATCCCAGGAAGAAGATGCATTGGCAACGACGGAACACAAGTATTTAGAGTTGGCATAAACGGAGACATGGTCCGAGTTACATGGAGATTGGAGACAAACGAGGAATGAATTGATCCTCGGAAACCTGAAAGGCCCCGAACATCAACATTTAATCCAGGATATTTCCAAACTAATAAACGACCCGAGATCCCATATATCGGGCCATTAACTGTAGACTTTATTAATCATAACAATACGAAGTGTGTTCGTCTGAAGTAACAACGCGATCAATCAATGATGAAGCCACCAACAACTATGTTTAATCTCGATAAATGATCGATTACATGTACAATTGGTTAGTAAGCTGCATCGACCATGTAGATTACAAGTACGAACAGTTCTGTAAGATCGCACGTAGCATTGATAATCCTAACGACATAACCGTTACCATACAAACAGCGAATACTCACGACAAGGAACTATCGATTGTGAGTTATTAGCATTAGCGTTCTGAAAAAGAACATTATTGTGTAATGTAAAACATAATATTGTGGAAACAGTATGAATAAAATAATATTTACTCCTAATCGTTGCAGCACCTCAGTTTATCTGCATGGTTAGATAAGCATCACAGAAGGTATCAAATGGCGCGAACACGTTCTGTGTAGCCCAAGAAACATTGCATCATGACATTGAGACACGTGCAACTGTTGACATCTTGCAGTCCTACAAGATATTTAGATGAGATAATGCAATTTCAACACGTTGCGTTTGAGCGAGATAAAGATACGGTGGTGAGATCTATAATTAGGAAACGATATGCAACGCATAGCAGTATACGTGTCGGGAGTTCTGGATGCATCGGTCACGAAAGTCGAAAATGAAGACACTACTCAAATAGAACAGGCTATGTGGCATACATCGCGGTCAACTTTGGGTGAATATTTCATGACGCAACAGTGCGATGACTTCATCGAGAAATTGAAGAACGCAATGCGCCAAGCAGCCGCGACTTTATCGGATAAACAATCTTAGTGGCCTCGAATCGCGTCGAGGGACTGAAGAAGCGATTAGAAAACGCTTTATCCATATTGGCGGCGAGTATACAGTGGAATAACAGTGTTGAAGGACTCGGCGAGTGATAGACTGGCGTTCCGAAGTTTTTAACCGGTGCTGTGATAATTCCATGGCTAATTGAATGCTGATTCTAAGACGTTATATCAGTGCCGATCATGTGCAAACATTAATGAATGAACACGAAAGTGTGAGTAAATACTATGTTCACTGGCGAGTTTGTGGCGTGAGAAGACGTCAATAAGAGTATATCAATACGCGAAACTGAGCAATTTTCGTACGTCCAATCTGAAAGAGTGATCGTGCAATATGTTTCGAGTCCATCTTGGTCTCTCGAAGAGTTCAGGAGCGCGACAGTGGATGGGCGTTGTCGCGTATACTTGACCGTGACGGTTACATCAACAAGTATAACTCCTATGCACGCTGGATGTCATGCCAAAGTACCGAAAGAGATTATATGAAGAGAGCAGCACAACATACAGAGTAACGATAAGCATGTTTTGCTGGTCGGTGATCGCTGCTCATCCGCTGAAAGCAACGCGGAAAGGACAACGGATATCCTGATTAAAGTCAATATTAAGACTTGATGGCATTGAATCGTCGTTGAAGCAAATAAACAAATTTGAGCTCTGAACAATATATCGATAAATGTATATACCCCACTGGAGAAGAAGAACGGAAAACTCACGGTCGTACCGATACGGGCTCACTGATCAGAAGATGGATACATGTCAATCTGTTGTACATGCAGGATCCGTTGACAACGTGCATTTGCGCATAAAACTTATCCCGGCTGAGCGCCTCAACTGAGCAACAACAAACGAAAAATACATTGCGATCGGTAAGTACAATATTATTATAATGAATACACCCCAGATTAAAGTAACAATATCTCATATTCATGCAGATGTTCAGCATTCTCTCCAACAAGAGATTGAGGCTTCACTCGATTGCACAAAATAAACGATTGTGCCATCGTTTTACCTCAACGAGGACAAGGGCACAAGTGGCCGCGTTTCGACAACCACAAGCAGGAAGGAGTGATGCCGTCGTCGTATACGCCGACTTGGAGTATGCATTGAGAAGAGAAACGGAAAACCGCCATACCCATATCACCATCAAGGATAGTGCTGCGTACTACGCGGTGTTCATACGACAACTCATTATCCGCGTATCGATATCGTCGCGGCAACTGACTGCATTTCGTGGTTTTCGAAGAACTGAAAGCTCAAGCGTTCGCGTGTGCCAATCTAACTGCCAATTGCCCATGGAAAATCGGTAATTATTGAAGGGCCCATCAAAACCTCGATGAAATTAGGCTCATCTGACGCGTTTTGCAAAACGAAAGGATCTGGCAGAAAAGTGTCGCCCTGCCACGCGAAGGAGATATTAATCGTTGTTGTCCACTTATTAGGTTAGGAACCGTCATACACCGACGAAATGTAGTGACCACGGCATGCATGCGCTGCCTTTAGTTACTTGTCGCTAGTAGAAGGCTCGTAATTTGAATTTTAGGTGTAAACAAACTTCCTTATTTACTTTATAGTAAATTTAAAATATTATTTTAGTACTTTAGTTATATTTAATATGTCATAGGTTGATTAGGTTAGTTTAAGTTTAAATACACTAAAAATAAGTTTTTCGTTATAAACCTGTTCTTACAAAATGTGCGTTTGTTAGTTAGGCGGACTGGCGTGTTAAAATTATTGAACTAAACAGTTGAACTACTGAACTTGACTTTATCGTTGAGCGTATATACAATACTGCCCTGACCCTACCTCGTGAGGGATTCAGAACCACTGAACTCGATTGCGTGTTAGGACCGATCCTGTCTCGGCATATAGTCAAACGACTCGATAGCAACTTGAAAACATGCGTCGATACAAGGAGGAGAAGAGCGAAGCGTGCAGGAATGCCGTAAGCGTACGAGAATACCATCTATTATTTCTCCGAACAAACCTAAACTAACCCTAACCAAACCTATAATTGTATAGTAAATTATATTATTATATTTTAGCAGTTTGTTATATTTACATACGCCACAGCTTAATGGGCCAGAACTGAAAACGTGGCCAAAACAACCTTCGAATTTTATCAAATCGGTCATACATCAATATAGATACTTTGAAATAGTTGATCCAAGTTTTTAATGTATCATCAATTACTGTTGATTTGACAGCACCAGAAACCAAGCAGTATGTTATTACCATTGCTGCAATAGTTTTATAAATATCAAATATAATAAAGATTTCATAGCATTCCTAGGTAGAAATGTTGGACTATTATAAATATGTTATTAAAATAAAAATCATATATATAATGGATATGATAAAACTATTTATATCTTGACATTTTCGATGATTATTGAACTTTCATAGCAATGCTAACTTTCGATTACTTATAACTGGTCATAACACGTCATAGTTAAAAAAGAACATGAACGTATTCTATATTGTTGGATATTGAGTTAGTGACACAATAGTTTTGCTAGATGGCTCTGTAATAGGTCACTATTATACCACGCGCGTAGTAATACAGGATCGCGCGCCTTCTTCTCGTTCGGTTCGTTATAAGAGTACGACGGTTCTTTATATATTCCTTAAATCGTTCTAGTACTTCAGATACACTAAGAGTCAAGTTATCTGTACACCCCAACAAAGGTTATGGGCCCAGAGCGCTCAGAGTGCGTACCGAAACGACGAAGAGTTCGGAGGCCAGACGATGGTCCGTGCGTCTGTCGAGGATCGACGCGTCGGTAGCCATTTTGGTGCGCTGTACAAAGAAGAGAGAGAAGCACGGAGGCAACGATGTACTCAAGATTGAGTTCCCGACAACAGCGAAAATTGCAAGGACAATTATAGACAGGGCGTTTTTGTGAAACGTCATCTCAAGCATCATGAGATATGAATACACGTTAGTGGTACGAAACCGATTGAGAGAGATGGCGAAAGTGACGTCTCTTCAAGCAACGATGGACGTATAATGGATCGAACCTCGCGAGCCTGATTATCGCAGGTAGTATTGAAGTAGATCAACGAGCATATTGAGTGCCAGTTTCTGCGTATGAAATGTTTATAACCTTCGCACGTATTCATCAGCGTAGTGATCCGGCTAGTAAAATTGACACTGACTCGTTTCTTTAATATCGATTAGAGGCAGGTACTGAGATCAAATGACAGCCAATGTGAAGATCTTCATGAAGAAATGTGAGATCTCAGAGAAGCTGTCAGATCTGCAAATTATGCGAAGCTTCAAGGTTAACCGTCTAAGTATCGAGGCAAGCAACAATCATGTCAAATAAGGCTATAGCTGAATAGAAGATGACTGATTTATGTGCAATGCTCGAGCACGAGGAAGCTGCTCAGGATGTTGAGGATGAAGAATTGAGCAAAATGACACAGGTATTACATTGCGTGATGGAGATTCAGAAGAAAATAAGTATAAGAGTAAGAAGCAATTGAAGAGTAACATTGACGACGTTGTTACAACTGCAACGGTGCAGGTCACTATGACACGTGATTGTCGTAAGCCAAGAAGATAAAATCTGCTGACGAAGATAGTAAGGTAAAGAAGAACACGAATGAAGCTTATTGTCGTCAACAGCAACGTCAAGGATGTCGATGAATGGAAAGTACAGGTGCATCAGCGCATACATGGACGTTGTGGTATACGATATTCAAGTCGGTCAATCAGATTTTCAACTTGCTGATGGATCACAGCTGAGATAAAAGGAACAGGTGAGATAATGTTAGATTGTCTGATTTCAGATGCAGGAAGCCCTGTAACATTAGGATATTGCTGTGTATATTCCGTTGAGGAGAATTTGTTTAGTCTCGATCAGCAGAAAATATGGTACAACAGTCAGTATTCAGAATGAACAATGCTGATTAAGAAAGTGTAAGTGTGCTGCCATGGCGAAACGAGCTCACAAAATACATTCCGATGAAGATGCGGAAACAGGTTTCAGTTCAAGGAGAAGTACTTGGTTGTGCTGATGTTCAAACATGGCATGAACGACTCCGGTCATATCAGTCAAAGCTCGTACGTGAGATGGCCAAGTAGAAATTACTCTCGATGGTGTAGAAGTTCCAACAATATTCAACTTTGTGAAGGATGTGGTCTTGTAAGACTCACATGGCGTTCTTTAAGACAGTCAACCAAACGCAAGTTAAACTTGAGAGATGATTTACACCGACGTATGTGATCTGGAAATCATCGTTTTAAGGAAAGAAGCGTATTTATACAGACGAAGGGTTCTTCGGTTCGTATATTTTATGGAAGCTACAAGAATGAAGCTTTGAGATGTTCCAGATTCGAGGCATTAGTTGAGCGCAAGTGGGAGCGTGAGATAAAAGCTACAAGTGACAATGGACTGAGTACAACAATGCCAAATTTAATAGATATTTGGAACGAAAAGGAATTGTGGTTGGAGTGAACGGCACCCTACACACCAGAACAAAATGGTCAAGTTGAATGATAATCGAACTATACAGAGAGTGCACGGTCACCATGCCAAAGTTTTGATGAGATATTAAGCAGAAGCTGTAAATTGTGCAGTCTATATTTTGAATCGATCACAACGAAGTAGACACCAGGTTCAAACCATTTGAACAATGGACTGAAAAAGGCTACAATGAAGCATGTTCGAACGTTTGGATCTATTGCTTGCATACGTTCCAGGAGCAAACGAAGTAAGTGGCAACCAAAGCAGTAAATTACTGTTGGTTGGCTATGAAAGACTCTGAACAACTATCGACTTGTGGATCAATCAACGATGAAGATGTTAAGTATCGGCTAATGTGGTCTTTCCTGAAGATACACGTATTGAAGTTGTTAAGATGATTCACCGATGCAACTTATGATTGATCAGACAAATCAAGAACAAGATTAGCCCATGAATCTGAATTCTGAAGATGAAGATGAAGAGGATGCTATTCTAGTATGAGACTCACCAAGTACTACAAGAGCACTACGAGATCGTTCACAGATTAAACCATCTGATCTGGTTTGAAGCTAACTCATTGAACTTATGATAACGACATACGAAGAGGCTATGAATAGCAAGGATGCAAGGCAAGTGAAACAAGGATTGAAGAAGAAGTTCGCGTTGAAAAATAATACTTGGATTGCAGCTGAATTACCAAAGGACCAGAAACCTATTCTGCCAAATGGGTGTTTAAAATTAAACGAAATGCCCATGGTGAAGTGGATCAGTATAAGGCAAGACTGGTGGCACGCGATGAATAACGAGAAGGTATCGACTTACTTGAAACATTTTGCTCAGTTCGATATGAGAGTGTTCGAACCTTATTAGCAGAGGCTACGGAAAACTTGAAATTGGTCAATTTGACGTTAAGACTGCGTTTCATGGAGAGCAGATGAAGAAATTTTATTGAACTGCTAGAAGGAATTGCCAAGAATAAGACTGTCAAGCTTCAACGATCACCTGCATGGTCTAAAGCAAGCACCTCGCCAGTGGAATAAATGTTCATTGTCAAGTTTGACTCACATAAATTACTATAAGCCAGTCCTGCTGACAGATGTGCATATCGAGGACGAATAGATGGTCCGGTACTGCTAGGAATATACTGTTAATGACGGACTAGTGTTAGCTGAGAACGAGAGGTGATCGACGTAATCTTGAAAGTTTCAAGGACTTAATCAGAAGTCACCATTAGGATAGGTGACTATCGTAGGCATAGAAATTCAACAAGATGTTGATACAGGAAACATCAAGATTCATCAGACGCAATATATCATGAATCTTGAGCGTTTTGGAATGAGTGATGCAAAATCAGTAAATGTTCCAGCTGACCTGAATGTTCTATAATGTCAAATACAGACAAGGATCCTGTCATGTTAAAGGTACCATATCGTAGGCAGTGGGATCCCACGTTTGCAGCAGGGTTACTGACCAGATATCATGGGAATTTCTCAGAGTGAGCAGCATCTGGCTAATCCTTCATGGAGCACTGGAAAGCAGTTAGAGAAGATTTCGGGTATCCAAAGGCACCAGTGATTTTGGATTCATTTATACTTAACGAAATAACCAACTTATTGCATAAGCAGTGATGCTGGATTACGCCACAAAGTGGAGAATCGGAAGTCTATCTCTGGAGCAATATTACAGCTGGCTGGAGGCCAGTTTTGTGATGAGTCGTCGTCAGAGTATCGTCGCTCAATTACGACTGAAGTTGGTACGTCGTAGAGCGGCACAACCAAGGAGGCTTTTATGGCTACGAACATTACTTGATAGTATTTGGTTTCAAATAGAGAAACATTATTCTATAGATAACCAAGGTACAGTTAAATCTGTCTAGTGGTACAGAATATGTCGAACTCAAGCATATAGATTAGGTTTCATTTAGTTGGGATCATGTACCAAAGAGCATTGTTGTAGAATTTGTACCTACTGATCAGCAACACTGATATTATGACTAAAGGACTTTGTGAGAAATTTCATAATGCGTTCAGCTTAAATATGAGTTATGTTTAACTGGTTAATTGTGTTCCTAACTAGTGGGAGTGTTGATATTGAGTTAGTGATACAATAGTTTTGATAGATGGCTCTAATAGGTTACGTGTTACGCGTAGTAATACATGGATCGCGCGCCTCTCTTCGTTCGGTTCGTTATAAGAGTACGACGTATTTTATATATCTAATAAATGTTCTAGTCTTGTGATACCAGAAATAAAGTTATTCGTACACCCCAAATATGTTATACAGTATAACGCATATGCTCATTTTGTTCTTTGATGTTACTAAGAAAACAATGTATAAATACGACAGCGCAGCGAACCGTCACGTCGCGCGAATCGTCATGGACGCGATATGGCGCGGCACACCTACGCGCATAATGAGCTTTCTCGTTTAGTGTTCAGATGTTAACATATTCATTTTTAACTCTTTCGTGAGCCGTAAAGACACTGGCGCTTGCAGATTGTTTCAGCTCGTAATACTGACACAAAATAACTCTTGTTATTTTCAATCGCATATACATTAATAGTATTAGTCATTTATTCCTTCATTCACCTTTTCATGGTTTTATTTGTATAAAATTTAATTGCAATTTCTTCACATTTCTTCATTCAATTTAAAAGCAAACGCAAAGTTTTATAATGACACTAAAGTTTACAAAAGAGAAATCTTGAAATCTTAAAAGATGGAAGTGTAGACTGGAGTTACATACATTATCAAAATGGATTTGCGCGATGATAATTCATCCTCAAGGAAAGAAGAGTTAAATCACTTATATCTTCACTTAGAACGAGACGTATCCTAAATTTAGCTGCGAGAAGAATAAAAGCAGATTGAAATGAAAATGCACAATGGTTAGATCTAGAATTTGTATTGATTATCGTAAATTAATCGTCGATGACAATAATGAGAAATTGAAATATTAAGTTCAACTGCAGGTCCTGTCGTCCAACAATTGATTTTAGCAATATTTGATCGTTCGAAACGTCGAGATGCCTCAGGATAAGTACGCAGAAAATAATGCCCAGAGAACGAACCTATGTCGTTATGCTGCAAACTATTCAGGTGATCAAGAGCTTATGCGATTCTCGATGAAGTTGCAGCAAGTCCAACAAAAATAAAGAAATTAATAGACACCTCATTAAATTTCACTAAACCGAAGACCTGATAGAAGTTTTGCAATTCATATCTGAAGCAATTCTATGTCAAGAGTTATATGGATATGCGATTAGAGTCCAAATTATCTGGAGCCGACATTTGGCCAACGATAATGTCGTGAGAGAAGCAATCCGCAATGTAGACCATCGAAAGAAATATTATTTAAGAGAAGAAAGCACATGTATCCTCCAATCTTTATTAGAACATACAGCACGAAGATTAGTTAAATGCAGTCCAATGTAATTATTCAGAATATGCAAAATACAATGTTCTGTTACAGACGCTGTTTTAATATGTTCGGGGATTTGATGTAGTTCTGTTACCTCATAAACAATCAGCGCGTACAGATGGAAACTAATGAAGATGAAAACCTTTTGTTACTTCATGATTCCACTACGATTGACAACACTAATGCAATTTTGTGAAATAACTGTATTTCAATCTGCAAGCTTTTGCAGGTCTATTTCATTAAACTTTGCAGGAATCGGGATGTGTTTTAAAACAGAAAAGTGAGATTGAGGAGCAAATAAGGAATTTAAAAGTCGTAGAAATTAAACTAGAGGATGTTTATTGTACTTGTATACATTTTCTATTTTACATTATAGATGAAAAGTGTTAAATATTATCACAAATACTACACGATGCAGACTTGCCCAATTCCATAAATGACTTAAACACCAATAATATTCTAATAAGAAAACAGGTACCTTTTGCCTAATCCCAATTGTCAGTATGGTACAGTCCTCTCATGCCTGGATAAGAATTTTCGAATGTGTTCCTCACATTTCATTAGAATAGATATGAAAGTCTGGCAAGGAAGTAATGAACAGAAAGCCATTTTGTGAAACGGAAAAGTTAATTCAACAAATCTTATGGGAGAAGATGGGTTTATTGTGATAAAACCAAAAGTCGAAGGCTATGGTACATACTAATGATGAAATACGGCATGTCGAGCTTGAAAATCAAACTCTCCTGCTCAATATCTTGATCTGAATTGTCATCATTTTGTAAATCCAAAACGATTTTAGTCGTTTATCGTCTCATCTTCCAATAGATCCAGTTAGATTTGACAAATTGTGCATGGCAACTGTTCAAATTTATATCGATAGTATTCTGGTTTCATGTCTTCATTTGCATAAAATTTTATGCATCGAGCACAGATATAAGTACAAGTGTATTACCTGTTGGTGTTAAGAAGAAGGATCTGAAGCATAATAAGCATTATAAAATTATATGGTTCTATAGTAGACAACACTCGTCAATTAAATCTATATGATGTATTTTATAGAGCAATGGATACATCGGATCCACACATAGCTACTTCAAAGCTTAATTACAAGTTAAGAAAATCAAAGAGCTAATACTTTCAGCAGGATATAAGAGATTTATTGTACATATTTCAGATGTTGAAGCAACGATGACAAGCAGTAATGAACAAAGGATACTGCATTAGTTGGCCTTTCTTGAAACTTTGAATTTTAGATGACACGGTATTATCGGATGACGAAGAGCAAAATACAAAACTTTCAGACAAATATGAAGAGCCTCACCAAAGATTACTTTTAATGAAAATTAAATAATAATTTTAAATATTTTATGAACTTCAAAGCACCCTGGTTGTGAGATGGAAGGATCTATGGTAAGAAAGCATCTTGAACTTATCTTATTAAAAGTTATTAATAAACGAGCGTCGATTAAAATGTTTTGAAGATTATTTGAGTGCTGTTCTTGATACATATCTCAAGGTCAAGATGATTAGAAATGACACCAAATTACCTAAAATTAATAAATGTTTTACCATTATTTTGATACTATAATAAGTATTTTTAGTGCTTCTGTCCGCATTTGACCTGTCATTTTAAATTTCTAAATTTGAATTCAAATTGAATTCAGGATCCTAGAAACCCTTAGATACCAAATTACATTAATTGAAGCACTTTATATTTCTACCAGGTTCTAGGTTTGATGGTTCATCAGAGAAGTATATAGTTTAGGTTTATAACAGAAAACTTATTTTTATATTATTTTAAATCTTAAACTAAATCCTAAACTTATAGTGTGCGTGGAATATAACGAAACTGTTAAAATATAATAATAAATTATTTATAATTAGAGTTTTAGGTTAGTTTAGTTTTAGCATACAAAACTTATATTGTTTTATTATTTAAACCAAACTAACCTAACTCAAACTATGTCATATGTAAATATAACTAAATACTAAAATAATAATTTTAAATTCTACTATAAAGAATAACGGCAGATTTGAAATTAATATCAATAGTATATAAATACACTTATTAGTTGATAATACAATTTACCTAAAATATATGAAATATCTATTATAAATATACTACTGCAATAAAAAGACTGCAGATGCTTTTATACAGTTAATGATGTCCTAGCGTCTACAATGAAAATGTACAAATATGATACGATAATTCGAGTACCGACAATACATATAGTACCACAATGTACGTTCTATGTATGTATATGGTGTGTATGTGCGTCCGCGTGTATGCTGAAACGAAACTCTTCATGAGTGCTACGTGGTTCTTCGAGTTCCACTGATCCTCGAAGTGATCTAATGGAGGATACATTTTACAGACAATCAAAGATTTCGATGCGTTCCAGCGGATCATAGACGTTTGACAGAAATCTGGCAATATCCAATACGATGGTCGGATCTGGTCATATCTGAATATTTCGAACTCTCCAAATACGCCTATTGCTGAGTATGCGCACCTGAAATTTAAAAATATATTAGAACGTATGATACATATTAATTCCTTTTCACACTCATTCTACCAACCTCTTATCGTTATTCGTAATATATTACCAATTTAAACATGTTCCCAACAGTTTGGATCGACAAAGTGGTGAATGGTTGACTGTTAAATGTTGAATCCTCATTGTTTAAATAATTATAGACTTCCAAAACATCTGAAATAGTTGTTCCTGGAGTATCCATTCCTTTATACATTCAGGAGTGTCATGTTTCTGTCCGATCCCCACTACACAGATAAAATCTTTTGATTCTCGCCTGTATCCTCCAAAATCCACCTTTCACAAGTCGACACGATTGTACTTGCTCTACAATCTTTGTTCATCGATTTCTACGGCGTCCATTGGCCAAGTTTTCATTGATTTTCAGCCTGAACATCACAGACCTATAAATAGCCATAATATTAAAATTTTATATTTTATACACTACTTAATCTTCTTATGTACATATATGTTGAGATTTAATTGAATATACAAGGTTGCGATTGAAAAGAATTTCTTTATTCAGACAAGACTATACGGTATAAACAGAGTCACTCAGTAATGAGTGAGTCTCCTTTAAGGGCGGAAAAGGATATCGCAAATACGATCGGGGGCCGATCAGAATTATCGATCTAGACTATTTGGGAATTATAGATTGCTATCAGTCAAATCCGTTGAGTACATTGCCGGGATACATATAATATTATTTGACTTCAGTGCTCTTCTCACTCAAGCTCTCCTCCTATTCATATCACAATTTATTTGACACATACTCGTTTGTGAGATACACTTAGCGATTCCTGAAGCGCGAATAAACGTCTTATTTAACAATATACAATGTGATTCTTAAAATATATGAATATAATCTACTCTGGCAAAATTAAACTAATCAACACTCGTAGCTGTACACGACGCCAGTCGTTTCCCTGTGTCATCTTACCGGATGTCGCACATTAAGGCGCAAACACTTTACAAATTGTTATTGACGTCAAGATGACTTCTGTTGAAACCACGTATTTTCATCACTTCTTAAAGTCAGCACTCTGCACGGAGACATCGTTTCTTATGTTTGTTCTTTTATTGACGTTACATGTTTCTACATCGGACTATAATGTATGTTTATCGATATTACTATCAGTCACTGTATTACATTTGAACGAGATGCTAAAGACACTCGTGCCTGATTAAAACATCTATCTAGTCCTTCGTATGTATAGTAAGATGCTCACCCATTGATGAGGCTCAATTATCAAAAGTGGTGCGAATTGCAACCCAGGAAATAACAAACATTTTGCATTTATTTGTTTTACACCTAAAATCTAAATTACGAGCCTTCTACCAGTTTAATAGCACTCAAAAGGCATGCATGTCACATGCATGCGGCACCATTTCGTTCGGTTACAGGTTGTCTCTCCCAACCTAATAAGGGGACAACTTTAACGATTAATATTGGCCTCGCGTGGCAGAGCGACACTTTTTCTGCCAGATCCTTCGTTTTATGCAAAATGCGTCGAATGATGCTAATTCATCGAGTTTGAGGGAGGCCAAACTATAATTACCGATTTTCCAATGGGCACATTAGCGGTTAGAATTGCTTTTACGCGAAACGCTAGAGCTTTCAGTTCTTCGACAAACCACGAAATGTAGTTTCGGTGCCAGTCGATATCGATACGCGGATAATGATCATGAAACTGCACTGCTAGTACGCAGCACTATATGCCCGTGATGGTGTATGGTATGCCGGATTTTGTTTCTCTCTCCAATGCATACCCAGTCGCGCATCTGACGAACGGCATCCGCTTCCTGCTGTGGTTAGAAACGCAGCCACTTGTGCCCTTGTCCTCAAGTTAGGGTAAAACGATGGCCAATCGTTTAGTTTTGCACACGATAGAGTGAGCTCCAACTTTGTTGGAGGAGAAGTAGTAGACATCTGCATGAATGTAAGGATCTTTAACTTACTATCTTACCGCCCAGAGAGTGCATTCATTATGAATATAATATTGTACTTACCGATCGTAAATGGTTTTCGTTTGTTGTTGCTCAGTAGCGCTCACCAGCCGGGATAAGTTTTTATGTACGCAAATGCCCCACGTTGTCCAGGATCCTAATGACAACAGATTGACATGCGTATCCATCTTCTGATCAGTGATGTATCGGTAATGACTGTGAGTTTTCCTCGTCTTCTTCTCCAGGTAGCTATAATTTATCGATATATTGTTCAGAAGTCAAATTTGTTTATTTGTTTCAACGACATAGGGAATTCAAGCCATCAAGTCTAATATTGGATTCTATCAACGGGATATCTCGTTTGTCCTTTCCGCGTTGCTTTCAGCCGGATGAGAGCAGACACGGATCACGCAAACATGCGTTATCGTTACTCTGTATGTTTACTTTGCTTCTAACATAACTTCTTTCGGTACTTTGGCATGACATCCAGCGTGCTATAGGTATACTCTTGATGTAATCGTCAGGTCCAGGTACGCGACAACGCCCATCCACTGTCGCGCCCTGGAACTCTTCGAGAGACGCTGGCAGATGGACTCGAAAATATACTGAGCTGAATCACTCTTCAGATTGGACGTAATAGAGTGCTCGGTTTCAGCGTATTGATTTTATTGGCGATCTTCTACCCGCCACAAACTCGCCATTGAATATGTATTTACTCACACTTCGTGTTCATTCATAATGTTTGCACATGATCGAGCACTATGATGCTAGCGTCTTCAAGAATCGCCGCGGTTCAATATAGCCGGAATTTATCACAGCACGGTAAAATGCGGCTTCTGAACGCGGTTCTACTTCACTCGCCACGAGAGTCCTTCAACACCTGTTATTCCACCCTGTATACTGCCACCAATATGGATAAAGCGTTTTCTATCAGCCTTCAGTCCCTCAGCGCGCGATTCGAGCCACTTGGATTGTTTGTATCCGATAAAGAGTCGCGGCTTGGGCGATTGGGTGTTTTCCAATTTCTAGAGAAGTTACCTGCACTTGCGCCAGTCCAGAAATTATTCACCAAAGCGATACACACGCGATGATTTGCATGCCAGCTAAATGGCCTGTTCTTATTTGAGTGAGTGTTCTTATTTCGACTGTGACGATGCATCATCCAGAACTCGACACGTATATGCCGCTATGCTGCATATCGTTTCCGTAATTATACTATCTCTACCATTCTATATCTTTATCTCGCTTCTACGCAACGTGCGTTGAAGAATTGTAGTCTCATCTAAAATATCTTGTCGAGGTTACTCAGAGAGTGCAATCTAGTTGCACGTGTCTCAACGTCATGATGTGTTTCATGAGGCTAAGAACGTTACTGCGCCATTTGAGCCTTCTATGATACTTATCTAACTATGCGAATAAACTGGAGTGCTATGCAACGATTAGAGTAAATATTATTTTATTCCATACTATTCCACAATATTATGTTTATATTACACAATAATGTTCTTTTCAGAACGCTAATGCTAATAACTCACAATCGATAAGTTCCTGTCATCGAAGTATCTGCTTTTTGTATGGTAACGGTTACGTCGCTAGGATTATCAATGCCTGCGATCTTACAGAATAATTCGTACTTGTATTCTAATTGTCGATGCAGCTTAATTTCACCAATTGTACATGTAATCGACATTATATCGAGATTAAACATAGCGTTAGTGGCTTAGCCTATCATTATTGACGCACGTTGTTAGCTTCGAACCGAAACACTTGTATTGTTATACTTAATAAAGTCTACAGTTAACAGGCCGTCTGAATATATGGGATCTACGGCTGTTTATATTTGGAAAATACTCGGATTAAATGTTGATGTTCCATGAGGCCTTTCCAGGTTTCCATTCCGAGATCAATTCATTCCCTCGTTTGTCCCCACAGCAATCTCCATGTAACTCCGGACCGCGTCCACAAGCCATGCCAACTTAAATACTTGTGTTCCGTCGTTGCCACGCGTATCTTCTCTTCCTAGACATGAACGCATCGTCATCGGCGTTGTGGTTGCGATGCTGCAGTATCACGCGCTTCGGAAGTGACGCCTGCTGTGAATTCAGTACTGCGGAGAAATACGTAGAACCATTAGAAAATCCAGTTTCATATATCAATTAAGCAATATACTTACTAGCTTGCCTACTGCTGCTGTTCGCGCTTCACCCATGCCCTTGCTCCACACACCTTCTAGCTTCTTCCTTCAGATCTAATCGTGCTTAGTCCACTGAACAACCATTATTTTAACATCCACACTTATATATGCATTTTGTTTCACCTCCACCGCGAAACGTACACGAAGGATGGCTGTTATGTTACGTACGTACGCATGCGTAACCATCTACTATCTGATGCAGCAGCGGATGGCGCTGCGTTTGTAAGCTGCAAGTGCAGAGTGCTGGAGAAGGTTTCAGTACGAAGGCATGCGTATATCGCCATGCTACTTCGGCGCAGCAGGCATGGGGCTTTTACAGGCTGCGCATGTGCTTCAAGCGTTTCGCGGGCTGTTGCGAAATGCCGCGGCATTTCTCTCGTGAAAAGGTGAGGTAGCTACAGAGAAATATAGAAAGTGGTATAAATGTGCGTTGCATACACGGAGTGAATTAAGTGGAGGCAAATTGCGGCTGCGTATGACAAGTATGCATGTGCACAGTGTAATGGCATCTTCTTCTTCTGCGAGTAGGTTCATGACATGTTACCTGGGTGAAATATGTTGTGTACAAGGAGGTGTCGGTTATACGTGCATGTGTTTCTCGTTTCTCTGCAGCAGAAGGCAAATATGCCAGCGTCTACTTTCTGCGGAAAGAAGGCAAATATGGGCGTTTCTTCGCGGGTTAGTTCGCGAAATTCTTCGCATAGTTCGCGATTCGATCTCCCACCCCGCAATCCGCCCCAACCAACCACCGTTCCAGGGCAGCGATAAAATTTTGTGAAGGTAACAAGTGTTTAGCGTACCAGGCAATTTTTGTGGCAGTTAGCGAAGCCGTGGGCCAGCTCTGTAAGCGTGCAGTGCCATTTGCAGGCTGTACAGCGTAGTAATGAATAAGCAGTGGAGGTAGAAAGTAGCCATTCGCTCGGTACGATGTATGTTGAAATCTGTTTGAACATTTGAAGACAGTTTTTAGATTGTTTAGGTTTTCACGTTTTAGACAGCCTGAGAATGTTTGACGTTTTGCATTATAAGCATTTTCTGCCCGCTTTTGCCTTTTTCATGAATATTGCTCTGTTTAACATTTTAAATGCTTTTAAAGTTTAAATTTTGACAAGTTTCTAGATGTTTTGAGAAGTTTGATGCTTTTTAGATTGCTTCAAGTATTTTTCGCCATGTTTCAGCAGTATGATGGTGAGATGGCCAGATGCACTACTATGTAAGCCGTGTTCGTGCGTTTATATTATTCTACCAAGGCGTATTGCGCTGGTATTGCTATCTTTTCTTCGCTGGGATGAAGTTTCACAAGTTGTTCAGTATACAGGAGCATGTTTTTCGTTTCAAAGTGAATATTTAAGCTACCATATTTTAAGGCATAGGTATATTTCCGACAAAAGGTTTTTGCTACTTTTGCCGCGAGTAGTAAATTCTCGTAGAATGTACTGTATATTTATGTACTATAGTACTTTTTCGGTAAAGCATAGTTTTGCAATAATGTAAGTGCGTAGTAGTACATTTACGGAATGTAAAGGTGTTTAGTAACAATATAGTGAGGTGAAAATAAAATTTTGCCCGGCACGAGGTGCGCTGCTGGAACCATTTGAACATCTGACCGTTTTCAGACTAGTTCAGGTTCTCCGCACCGTCTTGTTTACCGAGAACGTTCTGATTGCTTCAGACTATACGCGATTCTTCCGTCCGTTTGTCTTCGCGCTTAGAACATTTGGTTTGCTTGGAACATCTGAACGCTCTCTAGACCAGCTCCAAATTCTGATCAAGTCTCTAGATTTGTTCGAGAAGCTTCTGATCGCTTCTTTAGACTATTCATGATTCTTCATCACTTGCCCGTTAGCGATGGTGTGAGGATACCCCGCGAATTAATCTACGTGTCGCGTCCGTGTGCGTCGCGAGATCATCCCACCACATGCTATCATGTTTCAGTATCGCTGACTTTCTCCGCTGACGAAGCCCACAAGTCGTTCAGTGCATTGGGACAGGATACTTCACTTTTCGTTCTCAAGTTGAATATTCATGGTCTTCGAATCTAATAATTTACAATATTGTAGACATTTGACGCTATTACATCCTTCTTCGGTCAGCGATAGTAACCGCAGGAATGCAATTGCATACTTACGCACCATAGTAATTTTCTCGGCAGCTTACTAGGCTCGTAAACAAACGGCAAGCGCGCGCAGTGAAATACTCCACGGAATGTAAACGCGGTTTGCGCAACGAATACAGTGATAAGTGAAAATAAAAATTCCGTCCGCACGAGTGCGTTGCTGAACCATTTGAACATCTGAACGTTTTCAGACTGGTCTAGGTTCTCCTCAATCAAGTCTCTAGTTTGTCTGAGAACGTTCTGATCGCTTCTTCAGACTATAAGTACGCGATTCTTCCGTCCTATTTCTGTCTTTCATGAACATTTGGTTCTGTTTGAACATCTGAATCACTTTCAGACCAGTCTAAATTCTTTTGACTGCCTCTGATTGTTCGGTAGTTTGATCGCTTTAGACTATTCGCGATTCTTCACCACGGTTCGTTAGCATGGATGGTGGAGTGATGGCCCGCGACGCACCAATCTACGTGTCGCGTCCGTGCGCGTCGCGAGATCATCCCCACCATTTACGCTATCATGTTTCTGGCACGCGATCCCTTCGCTGACGAAGCCCATGTCGTTCAGCATTGGGACAGGATACTCGTTCTTTCTGCTCGTGCTGAATATTCATAGTTCGACCCACACTTACAATATTGCAGACATCTGACGTTATTTTCATTAACTTCTTCGGTCAAAGATAGTAACTCGCAGGAATGCAATTGTATACTTACGCACCATAGTAATTTTTCTCGGCAGCTTACCAGGCCTGCAACAAATTCGCAAGCGCAGAAAATACCCACGGAATGTAAAATAAGTGGTTTATGCAACGGTATGATAAGTGAAAATAAAATTCGCCCGGCAATGAGGCATGTTGAACCATTTTGAACATCTGAATCATTTTCTGTATAGCTCAGGTTCTCCTAATCAAGTCTCAGTTTGTTCGAGAACGCCTTGATCGCTTTCAGACTATACGCGATTCTTCCGTCCGCTTCTGTCTTTTCATGAACATTTGTCTGTTTGAACATCTGAATCGCCTTCTAGACCAGTTCAAATTTTCGATCAAGCCCTAGATTGTTCGAGAGTTTGATCGCTTCTTAGACTATTCGCGATTCTTCACCACGGTTCGTTAGCATGGATGGTGTGTGAGTGATGGCCCGCGACGCACCAATCCACGTGGCCGCGTCCGTGCGTCGCGAGATCATCCCACCACATGCTATCATGCTTCGGCATCGCTGATCCTTCCGCTGGGACGGCTCCACAAGTCGTTCAGCATTGGGACAGGATACTTCGTTCTTTTCGCTCGCAGTTGAATATTCAGGTTCGAATCTAATACTTACAATATTGCAGACATTCGACGTTATTAATAATCCTTCTTCGGTCAGCGATAGTAACTCGCAGGAATGCAATTGTACACTACGCACCATAGTAATTTTCTCGGCAGCTTACTAGGCCTGCAACAAATTCGTAAGCGCGCGCGCAGTGAAAATACCCACGGAATGTGTAACAAGTGGTCAGCAACGGTCACAGGATAAGTGAAAAATAAAAATTCCGCCCGGCACCGTGAGGTACAAGCTGAAACCATTGAACATCTGAATCGTTTTCTAGACCAGTCTAGGTTCTCCTAATCGTCTCTAGTTTGTCTTGAGAACGTTCTGATCGCTTCTAGACCATACGCGATTCCGTCCGCTTCTGTCTTTTCATGAACATTTGCCCTATTTGAACATCTGAACGCTCCCCAGACCAGTCTAAATTCTTTGATCAAGTCCTTAGATTGTTCGAGAAGCTCGATCGCTTCTTGTGATCATTCGCGATTCTTCACCACGGTTCGTTAGCATGGATGGCGGAGGATGGCCTCGCGACGCACCAATCTACGTGTCGTCTTCGTGCGCGTCGCGAGATCATCCCCACCACATGCTATCATGTCGGGCATCGCTGATCCCTTCTCCGCTGACGAAGCCCACAGCTGCCGTTCGTGCTATTGGGACAGATACTCGTTCTTTCGTTCCCGTAAGTTTGAATATTCATATTCGAATCTACACCTACAATATTGCATATCCGACGTTATTTAATAATCCTTCTTCGGTCAGCGATAGTAACTCGCAGGAATGCAATTCGTATTACTTACGCACCATAGTAATTTTTCGGCAGCTACTAGGCCCGTAAATAAATTGGGTAAGCGCGCAGTGAAAACTCACGGAATGTGTAAATAGCGGTCAAAGTGAAAATACAGTGATAAGTGAAAATAAAAATTCCGCCCGGCAATGAGGCAATAAGTTGAACCATTTGAACACATCTGAATCGTTTTCAGACTGTCTAGGTTCTAATCAAGTCTCTAGTTTGTCTGAGAACGTTCTGATCGTTTCTTCTAGACTATACGCATTCTTCCGTCCGCTTGTCTTTCATGAACATTTGTCTTGTTTGAATATCTGAATCGCTCTCTAGACCAGTCTAAATTCTTTGATCAAGTCTCTAGATTGTTCGAGAAGCTTCTGATCGCTTTTAGACCATCATGATTCTTCACCACTTGCCCGTTAGCATGGACAGTGTGAGGACGGCCTGCGACGCACTATCTACGTGGAAACAGTGTCCTGCGGCGCGTCGCGAGATCATCCCCACCACATGCTATCATGTTTCTGCATCGCTGATCCCTTCTCCGCTGACGAAGCCCATGTCGTTCAGCATTGGGACAGGGATATTTCGTTCTTTCGTTCTCGTAAGCTGAATATTCATAGTTCAATCTAATAATTTTACAATATTGTGTATTATTCGACGCCGCTTCTATTAATCCTTCTCGGTCAGCGATAGTAACTCGCAGGAATGCAATTGCATACTTACGCACCATAGCAATTTTCTCGGCAGCTTACCATATATAAATATGCGTGCATAATTATGCGTATTTCTTAATTAGGAATAATTCATTGATATTATTACTCACCTGGTCGAACAATTCGAATAGGGACGCACTAGGCTGATGTATAGTACAAATTATTGTTTTACCCTCTTGTGCGAGCCGCTTTAGGAGATTTACAATTTTCGTGCAAGATGAGCTATCCAGACCTCTGCAAGGCAAAAAATGCAAATATAAAATGACAAGCATGAGAATGTTGTTTATAGGTGATTCCCTTTGTTACGTTGATATATGCTGTGATATTAGTTGGTCAATAGTGACACTTATTAATCTATATCCATACAAAAAAGAAACGGAACAAATCAGATATTTTCCTGCAGTATTGATTTTAAAAAGTAATATATCTTTTTTGGATATATAAATACGCGAATATTTAATTTATTAATACATCTTTTCTGAACGTTACGCAGAATAAAGTAGATATTCGTCGACATGTTATAAAGAAGAAATTAAGATACCATGTTCATATAAAGATGTTTAATCATCTTAAAGTTGAATGCGTAAGTTATTATTACAAATGATTAAGATATTAATTATTTTAAAATATTAGAATATTTGATTTGATTCTTGTCTTGACTGTTTCAAGAAAGCTTCAAAGTTCAAAAGATAGAAAGATCAGGTATCAGTAACTGATACAATCAATGTTTTACTGTACATAACATTAATTATTGTTTCAACGTAATATCATCGCGGACACTGGCATCGCCTGATGGACGGACAGAATTATTATTGTGATAGCTGCAAGCCAACAATTCGTTTGGACATACTGCAGATACTTTTACTCCCCTACCCCCCTACCCCCGACTACGCGCCAACATATCGTTAGACTTTATAACGTATCTCTTTTACGGAAATAATTAAATGAAAATACTCCATGGTTAATGAAGAATTTGTAATTAATTGTATTTCGTTGTGAAAAAATACCACCCCACGCCAGGGTTCGAACCTGGACCTCCCTCATTCCGTGCGGGCGTCTTAACCAACTCGACCACTTGGGGCATGTGATGATATCTTCTCACAACGAACGATATAAACACCTTGTACGCGCGGTGTGTGTCAATAACAAATATAGATATTCGCCAGGTAATTTTAATTCAACGTAATATCATTGTAATATCATTAATTATTGTTATGTACTTACGTTGTGGGCTCATCAAGAAACATCATCGTGGGATTATTAACCAATTCTAATGCGATGGACAGTCGCCTTTTTTGACCGCCACTTAATTGGCCGGCTCTCGTATGCAAGTGCTCGTACAAACCAAGTGCCGTGAGAATTTCTTTAATCTGAAACAGAATAATTAATTCTAATTATATTAAGAGCTGATATATTTTAACTTAAGTAATAATCGTTACAAACTGAAATTTTGAAAACTGTCTTTTACTTTATGAATCTCTCTCGGCGCCATGATAATTGAAAACTAATCTATTTGTTTTCATTTTTCAACGGCGTTAATCATTAACGGGCGGGATAGGAACGGTAGTGGGAAAACGGTGATGGGTGTCGCGGCGATCTTCCATTCTCTACGCGAGATGTAAAACCGAGAGAGAAAGCATTATGCGACGTACTTCATTAATGCTGTCCCTGGGACAGCATTCGCGTGAATTGAAAGCATGTTTATAAAAGCTGTTTTAAAACTATGTATGTTTGCCAATCATACATAGTTTCGATTAATATATTACATTTCATTTACGAAAATGCGTTAAAGATGTCAGTTAAGTTGCCAAAGATTTGATAAGATTCTCTGTTTCGTTTGTTAAAATATTATTCTCATAGTTATAAGTGCTATAAGTTGAAATAGGATGTATTTATAAGTATTATAAGTAATTACAAATAGTTTTTATTTAAATTGTCAAACAAAGTAGATTTAGGAGATTTACAAAGGGGCAATAAGCATCTTTCTAACTTGTCCAATATTATTTATTATGTCAAAGGCTCGTATTCTCATCTTATTTTTAATGATAAATGTAACATTACATGCACTTATAGTGTAACTTAATGTATAGTATACATTACATACTATAGAGATTCTGAATTAATAAATTTTGTCCATAAAGATTTGGTTTTTTTATTAAGGGGGAAACCTGCTTTAGAACGCTGAAAATAAGATATATTTTACGAATTTGTTTTGGAGAAACTGTACTGCGGATTATTATGAAACTTTTAGGCATTTATTATTACATATTTGAGAGTATGAAAAAATTTTTATTGTTTAAATATATCGCCTGTAGAGGTCGCCCTGGAGAAATCTTCGTACAGTCTCGCCGCCTGTATTGCAAATTGGCGGCCGTTCTCCTACCTCCAAATTTCATCTAAATTGAAAAATTGAAATATTTTCTCATTATTTATGAATTCCCATCGTTGATGAACCAAAGAGAAAAATCTCTCGGCGAAAAATCAACACTGCTGACCGATTTTTATTTTATCTAATGTTTGCATCATCTTCAAAACTGCATAATAACCTTCATTAAAAACACCGACAGCTATAAAAGCAGCGATTTTAATGTCAATTTTTTTTGCCGGAGTTGAGATACTTGAGGAGCGAGACGCCAAATGGTAGAGTTATAACTCTCATTAGGCTATCAATATACAAACATTGACTCATACTCATAAATTCAGGTAAATAGCTGCATATAAGTTATACGAAGAAACGGGTCTACAGGCGAGACTCGTTCGACGCTCCGAGTATTCGATGCGCAGGTATACGCTCGACGCCCAGCTGCTCCGGGGCCTTTACCCGGGGCCTGAAAATACTACGAATTTCGATCTAAAACATTAGAATTATATTTTTCACATGTATTACTATCGATTAAAAGTAAAATCGATTTTTCGACCTGATAAAGCAGATTCCTCCCTTAAAATAAGAATACGGGTCAAAGTTTCGAAAAGAGAGATGACTTATATATTCAAACATTTATTATAATTAAGATAACCAAAAATTCAAGTCAGCCAGAAAATTCAATGAATGAACGAGAATTCCTTAATCAACTCACTGGCAGTTTATTCTCAAATGTGACACAACGTTTCGACCGAAATCCGGTCCTTTTCAAGTGATATGTCTTTTTCTACAAATATAAAGTAAAATATACAATATATAAAAATATAAAAAAAATAAAAAAAGAACAATATAAAACGCAAGAGTACAATATAAATAAATATCTACCAACGTACTGGTTGAAAAAGACACAAACAAATTAGTACAAGATAAAGTGACCGAACACAGTGAGAACACGCTCGCAAATGACACGCTCGAAAATAGTCAGCAAAGTCAAGGTGGAAAGGAGATGTTTGTCAAAATCTGATCGTATGTACCGGGTAGGTTCTCCGTGTCTTTTATTTATTTTATTTATTATAATAAAACATTTCTTACAAGATTTATTGTAATGAAATGTAAAAACATTTATTACATTTTATTCAGACCTACAAAGATATGTACCTGTATAACTAAAAACATATATATAGTTTTATATAGGTGAATGAAAGATTTCTTATTTTTTCAATAAAATAGTTAATAAAATAGTTTCAGTAGTTTCAATACAATGTGACAGTGTAAGTTTATTTCCCCAACGTCGACGTGATCCGGCTCGTCGGAAGTTTATAAAACAATAGGAATATTTTAAATATTTTCATTTTATATTTTTTTATTGATGTTATTGAAATTATTGCAAATTATCATTAATTTCTGAAACTGTTGTATGAATTTTGAAACTATTATATTACATTATCGAATTGTTGCGCTATAAAATTTTGGATTGCTATATTTCGGACAAACGGGAGGTTCTCTCAATTCTGGTCACTGAATTGTGGCCGAAGGAGACGCGGTGTGCGACCGATGTGGACGGGAGCGAGAGGAGAACAGCGAGGTGTGTTCCCATCCGGTCCATAGGACGGACGAGGATAGACGGTGATCAGGGGCGTATGCTCAATTGTATAGAATGTCGATTGATATCGATTCATCGATACGCAAAGAACGCATGCGTAAATGACCGACGGCATCGTACCCGGTCTATGCTCGAAGGAGCGGGATCACTGTGTGGCACTCTTTGGATGGCGGTGCTATAGTAAAGTCCTAGCAGAATCCTAGAGTCAGCTCCCGGGGAGTCGGATCGCCGCTTTATAAGATTTTCTCTGAACCGTGGACGGCTTACAACTGAGATTGCAAAGTTTAATAACACAAGGCTGACAGAGTAAGAGACCTCCCGTCGTCATTGTGAGTAGAAATAACTTGCACTATTCTGCCTAAAGCTAAATTTTCTGTGAGACCTCTATTATTCCGAATTATATAGTATTTGAAGTTCCGTATAACGTTTTTTTATTTCTCAATTATATCCTGTCAATCGGTGTTTTAACAGTCAGTATCGTATAGAAAGGGTCCTCCCAAATATCCACCCCTGAGACCTTATCCAATTTTACTAATTTTATAAAATTAGTTGGCGCCCAGTTATAATGTTCTACTATGTCTCAATAAATTAGCAACCTGATAGCCGCGGACCTGGCCACGTCAGGTGAAGCCGATAAGAAGCTCCCAGTAATTTTTACTTAACGGGAGAAAAGGCTGTCGCAACAATAATAACATATTACATACGTGTCTACCTATTTTTTACCATATTTGCATCCCTTGTACAGTACATATCTCATATACATATGGAGTAGAGAAAGAAAAAGATCGAGAAGGAGAGAGATGGAAAATTTGAGGAGTATGGGAGTTAACAACTAGAGAAGACTATGAATAGAGAGAATGAAAGAGAATCACGGAGGCTCACCAAGCACTGTATATAGTACTGTGATGATGATTTAAATAATAATTTATTATCTACTATATAATTTAGTAATAATATGATCATGATTTAAATAATAATTTGTTATCTACTATATACTATAATTTACTACTATATAATTTAGTTAAAATAACTTCGGTTCCAATCGGTAATAAATTATTAATTGTTAATTAATTTCTTATTCTAAACGTACAGTCGCTTCTTTTTTATTTTGTAAGGTATCCGCCGGCAGCTTTAAATCGGCGGCGATCTTCATATATTCGAGTACAGTGAGTAAAGGTTCCAACCGATCCTCCTGTGTAATGTAGGCAGTGTACCTGAAGACAAAAAATAAACGAGGCGTCAAAAATGTAGGCGTTCATTTATAAAACAAACAGTATAAAAATACATTTAGTAATATATAAATACTTTTCTTACATCTTTTTATATATATACAAGTATATATATAAGTTTTCTTAGATATACTATCTACGAAACAATCTCGGATTTGATAAGTCAATTAGTGATTGAAAACTTACTTCCGGAAAGAGTTGAGATCCCGGACATGACCGTTGACAAATATAGTACCATCCACTCCGGTTACGCGGAAGCCAGAGAGTACATCGAATAACGTGGACTTCCCTGCACCAGATGGACCCATCAGAGCGATCAACTGTTTGCTGGGAAACCTTCCATTAATTCCGTGTAAAATCTCTTTTTTTCCTAGAATTAACAATGCGATGTTACATAATTAGTTTCATTCATATGTATAATTAAATAGTATTTCTATAATTTTTGTGTAACATCCTGTGTGAAGAAGCTAATATCATAAATCGCACTAATTCGCGACGAATATTCGTAATCCATGTAGAAAAAAAAGAAGAATGAAAAGAAGAAAGCAATAGCGTGATCATGATGATCATGATTTACCTTTCCTGAAGCCGAGGTTCACAGTATATGTGATGTGCTCGAAGATTATGTTGATCGATTGTTTGCCGTTGTCGCGTGTGATGCTGGTCGCATCCTGGTCGACATCCTCCGGCGAAGATCGGTCCAAGTCAATCCAATTACACATTGCTGGTGCATCGACCTCTTGTCGATTGATCGTTTCATTACTTCCGTACTTCTTAACTTCAAGCTTTAATACTTCCATTGTTTGTCCTCCCCGTGCACACCTAAGTGATGATTATATACAAATTGCGTCGATGTGGCAGAAGGCTGCAACAGAAAATTCACCACTGTCATAAATACATGTGTTATATGCTATCTTAGGATTATACGTTTAAGTACGTTAAACGTGGTCATCTAACGATAAGATAACATTGAATACAACAATAATAAGACCAATTGAAAAATAAGTTACACGTAAAATTATTTATATTAATCATGTTTATCCATTCCTACTTATAATTAATAATGCATTATTTAATAATAATAATAATACATTATTATCATAAATATTAGCGAGACCATCCCCACCACATGCTACCGAACATGCTACCGTGGCGCGACCTGGCATGAAAAGACAGAAGCGGACGGAAGAATCGCGAATAGTCTAGAGAAGCGATCAGAAGGTTCTCGAACAATCTGGAGACTTGATTAGGAGAACTTAGACTAGTCTATAAACGATTCAGATGTTCAAATGGTTCAACTTGTACCTCGTGCCGGGCGGAATTTTTTATTTTTTCACTTATCACTGTATTCGTTACTTTAAACCACTTATTTACACATTCCGTGGAGTATTTTCACTGCGCGCGCTTACCCGAATTTGTTACGAGCCTAGTAAGCTGCCGAGAAAAGAATTACTATGGTGCGTAAGTATACAATTGCATTCCTGCGAGTTACTATCGCTGACCGAAGAGAAGGATTAATGAAAATAACGTCGAATGTCTACAATATTGTAAAATTATTAGATTCGAACTATGAATATTCAACTTACGAGAACGAAAAGAACGAAGTATCCTGTCCCAATGCTGAACGACTTGTGGAGCTTCGTCAGCGGAGAAGGGATCAGCGATGCCAGAAACATGATAGCATGTGGTGGGGATGATCTCGCGACGCGCACGGACGCGACACGTAGATTGGTGCGTCGCGAGGCCATCCTCACACCATCCATGCTAACGAACCGTGGTGAAGAATCGCGAATAGTCTAAAGAAGCGATCAGAAGCTTCTCGAACAATCTAGAGACTTGATCAAAAGAATTTAGACTGGTCTAGAGAGCGATTCAGATGTTCAAACAGAACCAAATGTTCATGAAAAGACAGAAGCGGACGGAAGAATCGCGTATAGTCTAGAGAAGCGATCAGAACGTTCTCGAACAAACTAGAGACTTGATTAGGAGAACCTAGACTAGTCTAGAAAACGATTCAGATGTTCAAATGGTTCAACTTGTACCTCGTGCCGGGCGGAATTTTTTTATTTTTTCACTTATCACTGTATTCGTTACTTTAAACCACTTATTTACACATTCCGTGGAGTATTTTCACTGCGCGCGCTTACCCGAATTTGTTACGAGCCTAGTAAGCTGCGAGAAAAGAATTACTATGGTGCGTAAGTATACAATTGCATTCCTGCGAGTTACTATCGCTGACCGAAGAGAAGGATTAATGAAAATAACGTCGAATGTCTACAATATTGTAAAATTATTAGATTCGAACTATGAATATTCAACTTACGAGAACGAAAAGAACGAAGTATCCTGTCCCAATGCTGAACGACTTGTGGAGCTTCGTCAGCGGAGAAGGGATCAGCGATGCCAGAAACATGATAGCATGTGGTGGGGATGATCTCGCGACGCACACGGACGCGACACGTAGATTGGTGCGTCGCGAGGCCATCCTCACACCATCCATGCTAACGAACCGTGGTGAAGAATCGCGAATAGTCTAAAGAAGCGATCAGAAGCTTTCTCGAACAATCTAGAGACTTGATCAAAAGAATTTAGACTGGTCTAGAGAGCGATTCAGATGTTCAAACAGAACCAAATGTTCATGAAAAGACAGAAGCGGACGGAAGAATCGCGTATAGTCTAGAGAAGCGATCAGAACGTTCTCGAACAAACTAAGACTTGATTAGGAGAACCTAGACTAGTCTAGAAAACGATTCAGATGTTCAAATGGTTCAACTTGTACCTCGTGCCGGGCGGAATTTTTTATTTTTTCACTTATCACTGTATTCGTTACTTTAAACCACTTATTTACACATTCCGTGGAGTATTTTCACTGCGCGCGCTTACCCGAATTTGTTACGAGCCTAGTAAGCTGCCGAGAAAAGAATTACTATGGTGCGTAAGTATACAATTGCATTCCTGCGAGTTACTATCGCTGACCGAAGAGAAGGATTAATGAAAATAACGTCGAATGTCTACAATATTGTAAAATTATTAGATTCGAACTATGAATATTCAACTTACGAGAACGAAAAGAACGAAGTATCCTGTCCCAATGCTGAACGACTTGTGGAGCTTCGTCAGCGGAGAAGGGATCAGCGATGCCAGAAACATGATAGCATGTGGTGGGATGATCTCGCGACGCACACGGACGCGACACGTAGATTGGTGCGTCGCGAGGCCATCCTCACACCATCCATGCTAACGAACCGTGGTGAAGAATCGCGAATAGTCTAAAGAAGCGATCAGAAGCTTCTCGAACAATCTAGAGACTTGATCAAAAGAATTTAGACTGGTCTAGAGAGCGATTCAGATGTTCAAACAGAACCAAATGTTCATGAAAAGACAGAAGCGGACGGAAGAATCGCGTATAGTCTAGAGAAGCGATCAGAACGTTCTCGAACAAACTAGAGACTTGATTAGGAGAACCTAGACTAGTCTAGAAAACGATTCAGATGTTCAAATGGTTCAACTTGTACCTCGTGCCGGGCGGAATTTTTTTATTTTTTCACTTATCACTGTATTCGTTACTTTAAACCACTTATTTACACATTCCGTGGAGTATTTTCACTGCGCGCGCTTACCCGAATTTGTTACGAGCCTAGTAAGCTGCCGAGAAAAGAATTACTATGGTGCGTAAGTATACAATTGCATTCCTGCGAGTTACTATCGCTGACCGAAGAGAAGGATTAATGAAAATAACGTCGAATGTCTACAATATTGTAAAATTATTAGATTCGAACTATGAATATTCAACTTACGAGAACGAAAAGAACGAAGTATCCCTGTCCCAATGCTGAACGACTTGTGGAGCTTCGTCAGCGGAGAAGGGATCAGCGATGCCAGAAACATGATAGCATGTGTGGGGATGATCTCGCGACGCGCACGGACGCGACACGTAGATTGGTGCGTCGCGAGGCCATCCTCACACCATCCATGCTAACGAACCGTGGTGAAGAATCGCGAATAGTCTAAAGAAGCGATCAGAAGCTTCTCGAACAATCTAGAGACTTGATCAAAAGAATTTAGACTGGTCTAGAGAGCGATTCAGATGTTCAAACAGAACCAAATGTTCATGAAAAGACAGAAGCGGACGGAAGAATCGCTATAGTCTAGAGAAGCGATCAGAACGTTCTCGAACAAACTAGAGACTTGATTAGGAGAACCTAGACTAGTCTAGAAACGATTCAGATGTTCAAATGGTTCAACTTGTACCTCGTGCCGGGCGGAATTTTTTTATTTTTTCACTTATCACTGTATTCGTTACTTTAAACCACTTATTTACACATTCCGTGGAGTATTTTCACTGCGCGCGCTTACCCGAATTTGTTACGAGCCTAGTAAGCTGCCGAGAAAAGAATTACTATGGTGCGTAAGTATACAATTGCATTCCTGCGAGTTACTATCGCTGACCGAAGAGAAGGATTAATGAAAATAACGTCGAATGTCTACAATATTGTAAAATTATTAGATTCGAACTATGAATATTCAACTTACGAGAACGAAAAGAACGAAGTATCCTGTCCCAATGCTGAACGACTTGTGGAGCTTCGTCAGCGGAGAAGGATCAGCGATGCCAGAAACATGATAGCATGTGGTGGGGATGATCTCGCGACGCACACGGACGCGACACGTAGATTGGTGCGTCGCGAGGCCATCCTCACACCATCCATGCTAACGAACCGTGGTGAAGAATCGCGAATAGTCTAAAGAAGCGATCAGAAGCTTCTCGAACAATCTAGAGACTTGATCAAAAGAATTTAGACTGGTCTAGAGAGCGATTCAGATGTTCAAACAGAACCAAATGTTCATGAAAGACAGAAGCGGACGGAAGAATCGCGTATAGTCTAGAGAAGCGATCAGAACGTTCTCGAACAAACTAGAGACTTGATTAGGAGAACCTAGACTAGTCTAGAAAACGATTCAGATGTTCAAATGGTTCAACTTGTACCTCGTGCCGGGCGGAATTTTTTTATTTTTTCACTTATCACTGTATTCGTTACTTTAAACCACTTATTTACACATTCCGTGGAGTATTTTCACTGCGGCGCGCTTACCCGAATTTGTTACGAGCCTAGTAAGCTGCGAGAAAAGAATTACTATGGTGCGTAAGTATACAATTGCATTCCTGCGAGTTACTATCGCTGACCGAAGAGAAGGATTAATGAAAATAACGTCGAATGTCTACAATATTGTAAAATTATTAGATTCGAACTATGAATATTCAACTTACGAGAACGAAAAGAACGAAGTATCCTGTCCCAATGCTGAACGACTTGTGGAGCTTCGTCAGCGGAGAAGGGATCAGCGATGCCAGAAACATGATAGCATGTGGTGGGGATGGTCTCGCGACGCACACGGACGCGACACGTAGATTGGTGCGTCGCGAGGCCATCCTCACACCATCCATGCTAACGAACCGTGGTGAAGAATCGCGAATAGTCTAAAGAAGCGATCAGAAGCTTCTCGAACAATCTAGAGACTTGATCAAAAGAATTTAGACTGTCTAGAGAGCGATTCAGATGTTCAAACAGAACCAAATGTTCATGAAAAGACAGAAGCGGACGGAAGAATCGCGTATAGTCTAGAGAAGCGATCAGAACGTTCTCGAACAATCTAGAGACTTGATTAGGAGAACCTAGACTAGTCTAGAAAGCTATTCAGATGTTCGAACGGTTCAACTTGTACATCGTGCCGGGCGGGATGTTTTTCTTTTTTCTCTTATCACTGTATTCGTTACTTTACACCGCTTATTTACACATTCTCTGGAGTATTTGCACTGCGCGCGCTTACACGAATTTGTTACAGGCCTAGTAAGCTGCCTAGAAAAGAATTGCTATGGTGCGTAAATATACAATTGCATTCCTGCGAGTTACTATCGCTGCCCGGAGAGAAGGATTAATGAAAATACCGTCAGTAGGGAAGGATAGCAGATTCTAACGCTGGGATCTGAGTGGCTGAGTCAGGTGGAAGGGGGGATCGCGGACTATTCGCGAGAGGGGGTTTTCGCGGACCTAACCCGCGGGAGGGAGACCGTGACATGTTTGCTGACCTAACCCGCGGAGGGGTGGACCGTGACATGTTTGCTGACCTAACCCGCGGAGGGGCAAGGGGGGGAGAGCCACGTGCGCGATGTAATAGACACCTCATTGTACACAACATGTTTCGCGGGTGACGTGATGTCGCGGACCTAACTCGCGGGAGGGGAGGGAGGGTCGCAGTGCATGATGCACGTGCATACTTGTCATACGCGATATGATTTGCTATCCGCTGATTCGCTCCAGGTGTTAATACCACTGACGCACGTTTTATCTCGCTTTCTATGTTCCTCTTATTGTTACTTACTCCTACTACTGTTACTCACGGGAGGGGAGGGAGGGTCGCAGCGACATTTTCGCGAACTATTCGCGAACCCAACCGGAGCCACGTGCGCGATATAATAGAAACCCCCATTGTACACAACATATGTCAGGGTGGCGTGATGGAATGTGCATGATAGCATTCGTTACTAAGGAACCAATATCCAGCATCTCGGCACTTCCGCTGACCTGAGCCCGCGAGCGCCGTCCGGCTGCTATGAAATCGGATGAGTGGATGTTAAAGCACATCGCGTCCACGTGCGTGACGTAACCGATGCATCCTTCGATGACACGTTTCGCGGTGGAGGGGGTGAAACAAAATGCATATATAAAGTGAAAAGCGAATGTTAAAAATATTAGTTGTTCAGTGGACTAAGCACGATTAGATCTGAAGAGAAGAAGCTAGAAGGAACAATGTGGAGCAAGAACACATGGAGCAGAAGCGCGAACAGCAGCGTGGAAGCGAAGCTAGTAAGTATATTTAGCAATTGATATATGAAGCATGGATTTCTAATAGTTCTACATTATTTCTCCGCAGTGCTAATTCCACAGCGGGCGTCACTTCCGAAGCGCGTGATACTGCAGCATCGCAACCACAACGCCGATGACGATGCGTTCGTATCCTAGGAAGAAGATACGCATTGGCAACGACGGAACACAAGTATTTAGAAGTTGGCATAAACGTGAGACATGGTCCGAGTTACATGGAGATTGCTGTGGGAGACAAACGAGGGAATGAATTGATCCTCGGAATGGAAACCTGGAAAGGCCTCATGGAACATCAACATTTAATCCAGGAGTATTTTTCCAAAACTAATAAACGACCCGTAGATCCCATATATATCGGGCCATTAACTGTAGACTTTATTAAGTATAACAATACGAAGTGTGTTCGGTTCGAAGTAACAAACGTGCGATCAATAATGATGGAAGCTACACTAACAACTATGTTTAATCTCGATAAATGTATCGATTACATGTACAATTGGTTAGTAAGCTGCATCGACCATGTAGATTACAAGTACGAACAGTTCTGTAAGATCGCACGTAGCATTGATAATCCTAACGACATAACCGTTACCATACAAAACAGCGAATACTTCGATGACAAGGAACTTATCGATTGTGAGTTATTAGCATTAGCGTTCTGAAAAAAGAACATTATTGTGTAATGTAAAACATAATATTGTGGAATAAAGTATGGAATAAAATAATATTTACTCCTAATCGTTGTAGTGCACTCCCAGTTTATTCGCATAGGTTAGATAAGTATCATAGAAGGTATCAAATGGCGCGAACACGTTCTGTGTAGCCTCATGAAACATTGCATCATGACATTGAGACACGTGCAACTAAGTTGCACATCTTGGGTAGCCTCACAAGATATTTTAGATGAGATAATGCAATTCTTCAACACGTTGCGTTAGAGCGAGATAAAGATATAGGGTGGTAGAGATCATATAATTAGGAAACGATATGCAACGCATAGCAGTATACGTGTCGGGAGTTCTGGATGATGCATCGGTCACGAAAGTCGAAAATGAAGACACTCACTCAAATAGAACAGGCCATTGTGGCATAATCATCGCGTGTGTCAACTTTGGGTGAATATTTCGCATGGACGCAACAGTGCGATGACTTCATCGAGAAATTGGAAGAACGCAATCGCGCCAAGCAGCCGCGACTCTTTATCGGATACAAACAATCCTTAGTGGCTCGAATCGCGCGGCTCGAGGGACTGAAGAAGCGATTAGAAAAACGCTTTATCCATATTGGTGGCGAGTATACAGGGTGGAATAACAGTGTTGAAGGACTCTCGTGGCGAGTGATAGAGACCGCGTTCGAAAGCCGCATTTTAACCGGTGCTGTGATAAATTCCGGCTATATTGAACCGCGGCGATTCTTGGAAGACGCTAGCATCATAGTGCTCGATCATGTGCAAACATTAATGAATGAACACGAAAGTGTGAAAGTAAATACCATGTTCAATGGCGAGTTTGTGGCGGGTGAGAAGATCGCCAATAAGAGTATCAATACGCGAAACCGAGCACTCTTTCGTACGTCCAATCTGAAAGAGTGATTCGCTCAATATGTTTTCGAGTCCATCTTGGCGTCTCTCGAAGAGTTCCAGGAGCGCGACAGTGGATGGGCGTTGTCGCGTATACTGGACCTGACGGTTACATCAACAAGTATAACCCTATGCACGCTGGATGTCATGCCAAAGTACCGAAAGAGATTATGTTGAAGAGAGCAGTAATAAACATACAGAGTAACGATAACGCATGTTTTGCGTGGTCGGTGATCGCTGCTCTCTATCCGGCTGAAAGCAACGCGGAAAGGACAAACGGATATCCCGATTGTAAGTCAATATTAAGACTTGATGGCATTGAATTCCCTATGTCGTTGAAGCAAATAAACAAATTTGAGCTTCTGAACAATATATCGATAAATGTATATACCCCACTGGAGAAGAAGAACGAGGAAAAACTCACGGTCGTACCGATACGGCTCACTGATCAGAAGATGGATACGCATGTCAATCTGTTGTACATGCAGGATCCGCTGGACAACGTGGGGCATTTTGCGTACATAAAAAACTTATCCCGGCTGGTGAGCGCCCAACTGAGCAACAACAAACGAAAAAAATACATTTGCGATCGGTAAGTACAATATTATATTATAATGAATACACTCTCTGGGCCAGATTAAAGTAATTAACAGATCCTTACATTCATGCAGATGTCTGCACTACTTCTCCTCCAACAAGAGATTGGAGGCTCACTCTGTCGATTGCACAAAACTAAACGATTGTGCCATCGTTTTACCTAACGAGGACAAGGGCACAAGTGGCTGCGTTTCGACAACCACAGCAGGAAGGAGCGGATGCCGTTCGTCGTATACGCCGACTTGGAGTATGCATTGGAGAAGAGAGAAACGGAAAAATCCGGCACATACCCATATCACCATCACAAGGCATATAGTGCTGCGTACTACGTGCGGTGTTCATACGACAACTCATTATCCGCGTATCGATATCGTCGCGGCACCGACTGCATTTCGTGGTTTGTCGAAGAACTGAAAGCTCTAGCGTTTCGCGTAAAAGCAATTCTAACCGCTAATGTGCCCATGGAAAATCGGTAATTATTCAGTTTAGCGGCCTCACCTCAAAACTCGATGAAATTAGGCTCATTCGACGCGTTTTTGCATAAAACGAAAGGATCTGGCAGAAAAAAGTGTCGCTCTGCCACGCGAAGCGAGATATTAATCGTTAAAGTTGTCCACTTATTAGGTTAGGAAACCTGTCATACCGACGAAATGTAGTGACACGAGCATGCATGTGCGCATGCCTTTTAGTTACTTGTCGCTAGTAGAAGGCTCGTAATTTGAATTTTAGGTGTAAAACAAATGAAATGCAAAAATGTTATTGTTATTCCTGAGGTTGCAATTCGCACGCACGATGTTGAGCCTCATCGAATTTGAGCATCTTACGTATAATACAGAAGGACTAGTAGATGTTTTAATACAGCACGGTGTCTTAGCATCTACAATTAAATGTAATAAATGTGGTAACGATAGTAATATCGATAAAATAACATTATGGTACCGATGTAGAAACATGTACTCAATAAAGAACAAACATAAGAAACGTGTCTCCGTGCAGTGTGACTTTAAAGAAGTGCTATGAAAAATACGTGGTTCAACAGAAGTCATCTTGACGTGGCAACAATTTGTAAAATTGTTGCACGCTTTTTAATGTTGCGACATCCGCGTCAAGATGACACACAGGACGAAACTGGCGTCGTGTCGGCTACGATTGTTGATTGGTTTAATTTTTGCCGAGAGGTAATTATATTTTCATATATTTTAAGAATCACATTGTATATTGTTAAATAAGTACGTTTATTCGCGCTTCAGGAATCATAAGTGTATCTCACAAACGAATGTGTGCAAATACGTGTGATATGAATGAGTGAGAGAGAGAGCTTGAGTGAGAGAACTGAAGAGTCAAATAATATTATGTATCCCGGCTGTAGGCTCAACGGATTTGACGATAGCAATCTATAATTCCCAAATGATCTAGATCGATAGACTGATCATGCGCCGATCATGTTTGCGATATCCTTTCCGCCCAAAGTGAGCTCACTCGTGCTAGAGCCGTTGTATAGCACACACGTATAGTCTTGTCTGAATAAAAGTTACTTTGTCAATCGCAACCTGCTGTTTATTCAATTAAAATCTCAACATATATGTACATAAGAAAGATTAAGTAGTGTATAAAATATAAAATTTTAATATTATTTGTATTTATAGGTCTGTGTGTTCTGAGCTGAAAATCAAAATGAAAAACTTGGGGGCCCAGGACGCACAGTAGAAATCGATGAAGCAAAGATTGGCAAACGGAAGTACAATCGTGGTCGACTTGTGAAAAGGAATTGGATTTTTGGAGGATACGAGCGAGAATCAAAAAAGATTTTTATCGTGCCAGTGGAGGATCGGACAGAAAATACACTCCTGGAGTGTATAAAGGAATGGATACTACCAGGAACAACAATTATTTCAGACTGTTGGAAGTCCTATAATTGTTTAAACAATGAGGGATTCCAACATTTAACAGTCAACCATTCCTACAACTTTGTCGATCCAGAAACTGGTGAGACATGTTTAAAATTGTTAATATATATTACGAATAACGATGTAGGTTGGTAAAAGTAATTAACAAAAAACGATTAATATGTATCATACGTTCTAATATATTTTTTAAATTTACAGGTGCGCATACTCAGCACATAGAGCGTATTTGGAGAGAAGTTCGGGGAAATATTCCAAGATATGGAACCAGATCCGACCACGTCATTGGATATTTGTCCGAATTTCTGTTCAAACGCGTCTATAGTCGGCTGGAACGCATCGAAATCTTTTTTGATTTAATCGCAAAAATGTATCCTCCATTAGTCACTTCCGAGGATCAGCCAGGAACGTCCGAAGAACCACGTAGCACTGCATGAAGAAGTTTCGTTTTCACACACACATAGACACACACATACACACACACACACACACACACCACATATACACACATACATAGACACATACATTGGTACTATAATGTTATTTTGTCGATATTAATATCGTTATCATATTTATTACATTTCATTGTAGACGCTAGGACATCGTGCTGTATTAAAACATCTACTAGTCTTTTTGTGCAATTATGTATATTTATATAGTATATTTATATATTTTAGTAAATTGTATTTATGCAACTAATAATGTATTTATATGTATTGATATTAATTTCAAATCTCCCGTTATTTACTTTATAGTAAATTTAAAATTATTATTTTTAGTAGTTTAGTTATATTTACATATGACATAGGTTTGGTTAGGTTAGTTTAGGTTTAAAATAATATAAAACAATAAGTTTTTGTGTTATAAACCTAAACTAACCTAACCAAACCTATAATTGTAATAGTAAATTTAATATTATTATATTTTTAGCAGTTTCGTTATATTCACATACACTATAGGTTTGGTTAGGTTAGTTTAAGTTTAAAATAATATAAAAAATAAGTTTTTCTGTTATAAACCTAAACTAACCTAACCAAACCTATGCACAGTGGGCCAGCAAACCTAAGAACCTGGCCAAAATACTAAAAGTGCTTCAATTGTAATGTAATTTGGTATCTAAGGGTTTCTAGGATCGCTGAATTCGAATTTGAATTCAAAATTTAGAAATTTAAAATGACGGGTCCAAAATGGCGGACAGAAGCACTAAAAATACTTATTATAGTATCCAAAATAATGGTAAAAAACATTTATTAATTTTTAGGTAATTTAGTGTCATTTCTAATCATCTTGACCTTGAGATATGTTATCAAGAACAGCACTCTAAATAATCTTCAAAACATTTTAATCGACGCTCGTTTTATTAATAACTTTTTAATAAAGATGATTATTACCAAGATGCTTTCTTTACCATGAATCCCCTTGCATCTCACGAACCGGGGTGCTTTGAAGTTCATAAAATATTTAAAAATTATTATTTAATTTTTCATTTAAAGAGAATCTTTGGTGGTAGGCTCTTCATATTTGTCTGAAAGTTTTGTATTTTGCTCTTCGTCATCCGATAATACCGTGTCATCTAAAAATTCAAAAGTTTCAGAAAGGCCCGGCAAATTCATGGTATCACTTTGTTCATTATTGCTGCTTGTCATCGTTGCTTCAACATCAGAAATGTACAATAAATCTCTTATATCCTGTGAAAATGATAGCTCTTTGATTTTCTTAACTTGTGAATTAAGCTTTAGAGTAGCTATTATTGGATCCGATGTATCCATTGCTCTATAAAATACATCGTGTAGATTTAATTGACGAGAGTGTTGTCTACTATGAAACCGCCTATAATTTTTATAATGCTTATTACGTGCTTCAGATCCTTCTTCACCCAACATTCCAACAGGTAATACACTTGTACTTATAATCTGTGCTCCGTGCATAAGAATTTTATGCAAAGTCGAAGACATGGGAAACCAAGAATACTGATCGATATAAATTTGAACAGTTGCCATACACAATTTGTCAAATCTAACTGGATCTATTGGAAGATGAGACGATAAAGCGACTAAAATCGTTTTGAAGTTACAAAGTAATTGACAATTCAGATCAAGATATTGAGCAAGGAGAGTTTGATTTTCGAAAGCTCGACGTGCCGTATTTCCGTCATTAGTAGTACCATAGCCTTCGACTTTTGGTTTATCCACAATTAAACCCATCTTCTCCCATAAGATTTGTTGAATTAACTTTTTCCGTTTCACAAAAATGGCTTTCTGTTCATTACTTCTCACTTGCCAGACTTTCATATCTATTCTAATGAAATGTGTAGAACACATTCGAAAATTCTTATCCAGGCATGAAGAGGACTGATACCATACTGAAGCGAATTGGGATTAGGCAAAAAGGTACCTGTTTTCTTATTAGAAATATTATTGAATTGTTTAGGAGTCGCATGGCAAATTGGGCAAGTCTGCATCGATGTAGTATTTGTGATAATATTTAACACCTTTTCATCTATTAATGTTAAAAATAGAGAAAAATGTATACAAGTACAATAAACATCATCTAGTTTAATTTCTACGACTTTTAAATTCCTTATTTGCTCCTCAATCTCACTTTTCTGTTTTAAAACAACATCCCGCGATTCCCGCACAAAGTTTAATGAAATAGACCTGCAAAAGCTTGCAGATTGAGAAATACGGTTATTTCACAAAATTGCATTAGTGTTGTCAATCGTAGTGGAATCATAGAAGTAACAAATAGGTTTTCATCTTCATTCGGATTTCCATCTGTACATGCATATGATTGTTTATAAGCAGAGTAACCAGAACTACCATCAAATCCCCATGAACATATTAAAACAGCGTCTGTAACAAGAACATTAGTATTTTGCATATTCTGAATAATTACATTGGACTGCAATTTAACTAATCTTCGTGCTGTATGTTCTAATAAAGATTGGAGGGATACATGTGCTTTCTTCTCGCTGATAACAATGTCTTCTTTCGATGGTCTACATTGCGATTTAGCTTCTCTCACGACATTATACGTTGGCCAAATGTCGGCTCCAGATAATTTGGACTCTAATCGCATATCCATATAAACTCTTTTAGACATAGAATTCTTCAGTATGAATTGCAAAGCTTCTATCGGAGTCTTCGGTTTAAGTACAATTTAAGGGGTGTCTATTAATTTCTTTATTTTTGTTGGACTTGCTGCAACTTCATCGAGAATCGCATTAAGCTCTTGATCACCTGAATAGTTTGCAGCATAACGACATGGGTTCAGGATTCTCTGGGCATTATTTTTTAACGCGGTACTTATCTTACAGGCATCTCGACGTTTCGAACGATCAGACATATTGCTAAAATCAATTGTTGGACGACCAGGACCTGCAGTTGAACTTAATATTTCCAATTTCTCATTATTGTCATCGACGATTAATTTACGATAATCAAATACAAATTCTGAATCTAACCATTGTGCATTTTTCATTTCAAATCTGCTTTTTATTCTTCTCGCAGCCTGAAATTTAGAATTACGTCTCGTTCTAAGTGAAGATATAAGTGATTTTAACTCTTCTTTCCCTTGAGGATGAACATTGTCATCGCGCAAATCCATTTTTGATAAAATGTATGTAACTCCAGAGTCTACACTTCCATCTTTTAAAATTACATTCAAGATTTCTCTTTTTGTAAACTTTAGTGTCATTATAAAACTTTGCGTTGCTTTTAAATTGAATAAGAAGAAATGTGTGAAAAGTACAATTAAATTTTAGCTAAATAAAACCATGAAAAGAGTGAATGAAGGAAATAAATGACTAATACTATTAATATATGCGATTGAAAATAACAAGGTTATTTTGTACAGTATTGCGAGCTGAAACAATCTCTGAAAGCGCCAGTGTCTTTACAGCTCCACGAAAGAGTGTAAAATGGACATGTTAACATCTGAACACTAAACAGAGAAACTCATTATGCGCGCGTAGGTAATGCCGCGCCGCGCTCGCGTCCATGACGATTCGCGCGACGTGACGGTTACGTGCGCTGTCATGTTTATACATTGTTTTCTTAGTAACATCAAAAGGAACAAAAATGAGCATATGTACGTTATACTGTATAACATATGTTGGGGTGTACAGATAACTTGACTCTTAGTGTATCACAAGTACTAGAACGATTTATTAAGAGATATATAAAATACACGTCGTACTCTTATAACGAACCGAACGAGAAGAAGGAAGCGCGCGATCCATGTATTACTACGCGTGCCTAGTAACCTATTACAGAGCCATCTATCAAAACTATTGTATCACTAACTCAATATCCAACACTCCCACTAGTTAGGAACACAATTAACCAGTTAAACAAATTAACTCATATTTAAAGCTGAACGCATTATACGAAATTTCTCACAAAAAAGTCCTTTAGTCATAATATCAGTCAATTGCTGATCGGTAGGTACAAATTCTACAACAATGTCTTTCTTTAGTACATGATCCCGAACTAAATGAAACCGTACATCTATATGCTTAGTTCGACGATACAATTCTGTACCACTAGACAATTTAACTGTACCTTGGTTATCTATACGAAATAATGTTTCTCTCTGTTTGAAACCAATACTATCAAGTAATGTTCGTAGCCATAAAACCTCCTTGGTTGTGTCCGCTGCTACGACGTACTTAGCTTCAGTCGTAGATTGAGCGACGATACTCTGACGACGACTCATCCACAAAACTGGCACTCCAGCCAGCTGTAATATTGCTCCAGAGATAGACTTCCGATTCTCCACATTATTGGCGTAATCAGCATCACTGTATGCAATAAGTTGGTTGTTTCCCGTTGAAGTATAAATAATCCCAAAATCACTGGTTGCCTTTAGATACCGAAATATCTTCTTAACTGCTTTCCAGTGCTCCATAGAAGGATTAGCCAGATGCTGACTCACTCTTGAAACCGCATACATGATATCTGGTCGAGTAACCACTGCTGCAAACATTAAGGATCCCACTGCCTAACGATATGGTACCTTTAACATGACAGGATCCTTGTCTGTATTTGACATTATATGAACATTCGGGTCAGCTGGAACATTTACTGATTTTGCATCACTCATTCCAAAACGCTCCAAGATTCGCTTGATATATTGCGTCTGATGAATCTTGATGTTTCCTGTATCAGCATCTCGTTGAATTTCTATGCCTACAAAATAGTCACCTATCCTAATAGTGACTTCGAATTCGTCCTTTAGAGCTTTCAAGATTACGTCGATCACCTCTCGTTTCTCAGCTAACACTAGTCCGTCATTAACGTATATTCCTAGCAGTACCATCGAGCCATCTATTCGTCCTCGATATACACATCTGTCAGCAGGACTAGCCTTAAATTTGTAACGAGTCAAGAACTTATTAAAACATTTATTCCACTGGCGAGGTGCTTGCTTTAGACCATAGAGTGATCGTTGAAGCTTGACAGTCTTATTCTTAGCTTGAATTCCTTCTAGCAGTTCAATAAAAATTTCTTCATCTAGCTCTCCATTAAGAAACGCAGTCTTAACGTCAAATTGACCAATTTCGAGTTTTTCCGTAGCAGCCTCTGCTAATAAGGTTCGAACACTCTCATATCGAACTACAGGAGAAAATGTTTCAGAGTAGTCGATACCTTCTCGTTGACTAAATCCGCGTGCCACCAGTCTTGCCTTATACTGATCCACTTCACCATGGGCATTTCGTTTAATTTTAAACACCCATTTGGCAGAGATAGGTTTCTGGTCCTTTGGTAATTCAGCTGCAATCCAAGTATTATTCTTTTTCAACGCTTGAACTTCTTCTTCAATCGCTTGTTTCCACTTGCTTGCATCCTTGCTATTCATAGCCTCTTCGTATGTCGTTGGCTCATCAAGTTCAATGAAGTTAGCTTCAAACCGAATCGGTGGTTTAATCTGTGAACGATCTCGTAGTGCTCTTGTAGTACTTGGTGGAGTCTCATACTCAGAATAGCTTTCCTCTTCATCTTCATCTTCAGATTCAGATTCAGTGGGCTAATCTTGTTCTTGATTTGTCTGATCAATCATAAGTTGCATCGGTGAATCATCTTCAACAACTTCACATGCAGTATCTTCAGGAAAGACCACATTAGCCGATATGACAATCTTCATCGTTGATTGATCCACAAGTCGATAGTTGTTCGAGTCATTTTCATAGCCAACCAACAGTAATTTACGACCTTTTGGTTGCCACTTACTTCGTTTGACTCCTGGAACGTATGCATAAGCAATAGATCCAAACGTTCGAACATGCTTCATTGTAGCCTTTTTTCCAGTCCATTGTTCAAATGGTGTTGAACCTGGTGTCTGCTTCGTTGGCGATCGATTCAAAATATAGACTGCACAATTTACAGCTTCTGCCCAATAATGCTCGTCAAAACCTTTAGCAGCCAACATTGACCGTGCACTCTCTGTTATGGTTCGATTATCTCGTTCAACTTGACCATTTTGTTCTGGTGTGTAGGGTGCCGTTCACTCAACCACAATTCCTTTTCGTTCCAAATATCTGTTAAATTTGGCATTGTTGTACTCAAGTCCATTGTCACTGTGTAAAACTTTTATCTCACGCTCCCACTTGCGCTCAACTAATGCCTCGAATTTCTGGAACATCTCAAAGGCTTCATTCTTGTGCTTCATAAAATATACGAACCGAAAACCTGTCGCTTCGTCTTTAAATTAAATAAAATACTTCTTTCCGCTAAAAGACGATGATTTCCAAGATCCACATACGTCGGTGTAAATCATCTCTCCAGGTTTAACTTGCGGTTTGTCGTTAACTGTCTTAAAAGAACGCCTGTGAGTCTTACCAAGACCACATCCTTCACAAAGTAGTTGAATATTGTTTGGAACTTCTACACCATCGAGTAATTTCTACTTGGCCATCTCACGTACAGCTTTGACACTGATATGACCGAGTCGTTCATGCCATGTTTGAACATCAGCAACCAAGTACGCTTCTCCTTGAACTGAAACCTGTTTCCGCATCTTCATCCGGAATGTATTGTTGTGAGCTCGTTTCGCCATGGCAACAACTTTATTACCTTTCTTAATCAGCATTGTTCCATTCTGAATACTGACTGTTGTACCATATTTTTCTGCTGATCCGAGACTAAACAAATTCTTTCTCCAACCAGGAATATACACAACAATATCCTTCAATGTTACAGGCTTCCATTCATCTGAAATCAGACAATCTAACATTATCTCACCTGTTCCTTTTATCTCAACTGTTGATCCATCGGCAAGTTGAAAAATCTGATTGACCGACTTGAATGTCGTATACAAATCACAACGTCCCGTAATATGCGCTGATGCACCTGTATCAGCTACCCATTCATCGACATCCTTGACGTTGCTGTTCTCGACTGACAAAACTTCATTCGTGTTCTTCTTTACCTTACTATCTTCGTCAGCAGATTTTATCTTCTTAGGCTTACGACAATCACGTGCATAGTGACCTACACCGTTGCAGTTGTAACAACGTCCGTCGTTACTCTTCAATTGCTTCTTACTCTTATACTTATTTTTCTTCTTTGAATCTCCATCACGCACGTGTAATACTTCCTGTGTCATTTTGCTCAATTCTTCATCCTCAACATCCTGAGCAGCTTCCTCGTGCTCGAGCATTGCACATAAATCAGTCATCTTCTATTCAGCTATAGCCTTATTTCGCCAGATTGTTGCTACACTCCGATACTTAGACGGTTAACCTTGAAGAAGCTTCGCCATAATTTGCGAATCTGACAGCTTGTCTCCGAGATCCTCACATTTCTTCGCTAAGATCTTCACATTGGCAATGTGCTTCGACATCTCAGTACCTGCCTCATATCGATATTAAAGAAAACGAGTCGAGGCTGTCAATTTACTAGCCGGATCACTACGCTGATGAATACGTGCGAAGGTTATAAACATTTCATACGCAGAAGCACAGCACTCAATATGCTCTTGTTGATCTACTTCAATACTACCTGCGATAATCAGCTCGGCGAGGTTATTTTTCGATGACCATACGTCCATCCGTTGCTTGAAAGAGACGTCACTTTCGCCATCTCTCTTAATCGGTTTCGTATCACTAACGATGTATTCATATACCTTATGATGCTTGAGATGACGTTCAACTACAAAACGCCACTGTCTATAATTGTCCTTCCGCAATTTCGCTGTTGTCGGGAACTCAATCTTGAGAGTCGACATCGTTGCCTCCGTGCTTCTCTCTCTTCTTTGTACAGCGCACCAAAAAATGGCTACCGACTTGCACGTCGATCCTCGACAAGACGCACGAGACACAATCCGTCTGGCACTCACGAACTCTTCGTCGTTATCGCAGTACACTTACTCTGAGCGCTCTGGGCCCATAACCTTTGTTGGGGTGTACAGATAACTTGACTCTTAGTGTATCACAAGTACTAGAACGATTTATTAAGAGATATATAAAATACACGTCGTACTCTTATAACGAACCGAACGAGAAGAAGGAAGCGCGCGATCCATGTATTACTACGCGCGTCTAGTGACCTAGTGACCTATTACAGAGCCATCTAGCAAAACTATTGTGTCACTAACTCAATATCCAACAATATAGAATACGTTCATGTTCCTTTTTTTTAATATGACGTGTTATGACCGGTTATAAGTAATCGAAAGTTAGCATTGCTATGAAAAGTTCAATAATGCATCGAAAAATGTCAGAAATATAAATAGTTTTTATCATATCATGATTATATATATGATTTTTTTATTTTAATAACATATTTATAATGATCCCAACATTTCTACCTATTAAGAATGTATGAAATCTTTATTATATTTGATATTTATAAAAACTAATTGCAGCAATGGTAATAACATACTGCTTGGTTTCACAGTGCTGTCAAATCAACAGTAATTGATGAAACATTAAAAAACTTGGATCATAACTATTTCAAAGTATCTATAATATGATGATATGATCGATTTGATAAAATTCGAAAGGTTGTTTTTGGCCACGTTTTCGGATTTCTGGCCCATTGTGCTGTGGCGTATGTAAATATAACGAAACTGCTAAAAATATAATAATATTAAATTTACTATTACAATTATAGGTTTGGTTAGGTTAGTTTAGGTTTTGTTCGGAGAAATATTAGATGTATTATTCTCGTACGCTTACGGCATTCCCGCACGCTTCGCTCTTCTCCTCGCTTGTATCGACGCATGTTTTTCAAGTTGCTATCGAGTCGATTTCGACTACCATACCGAGACAGGATCGGTCGCTAACACGCAATCGAGTTCAGTAGTTCGCCAATCCCCTCACGAGTAGGGTCAGGCAGTATTGTATTACGCTCCAACGATAAAGTCAAGTTCAAGTAGTTCAACTGTTTAGTTCAATAATTTTAACACGCCAGTCCGCCTAACTAACAAGCACATTTTTGTAAGAACAGGTTTATAACAGAAAAACTTATTTTTTTAAATTATTTTAAACTTAAACTAACCTAATCAAACCTATGACATATGTAAATATAACTAAAGTACTAAAAATAATAATTTTAAATTTACTATAAAGTAAATAACGGAAGATTTGTTTTACACCTAAAATTCAAATTACGAGCCTTCTACTAGCGACAAGTAACTAAAAGGCATGCGCACATGCATGCTCGTGTCACTACATTTCGTCGGTATGACAGGTTTCCTAACCTAATAAGTGGACAACTTTAACGATTAATATCTCGCTTCGCGTGGCAGAGCGACACTTTTTTCTGCCAGATCCTTTCGTTTTATGCAAAAACGCGTCGAATGAGCCTAATTTCATCGAGTTTTGAGGTGAGGCCGCTAAACTGAATAATTACCGATTTTCCATGGGCACATTAGCGGTTAGAATTGCTTTTACGCGAAACGCTAGAGCTTTCAGTTCTTCGACAAACCACGAAATGCAGTCGGTGCCGCGACGATATCGATACGCGGATAATGAGTTGTCGTATGAACACCGCACGTAGTACGCAGCACTATATGCCTTGTGATGGTGATATGGGTATGTGCCGGATTTTTCCGTTTCTCTCTTCTCCAATGCATACTCCAAGTCGGCGTATACGACGAACGGCATCCGCTCCTTCCTGCTGTGGTTGTCGAAACGCAGCCACTTGTGCCCTTGTCCTCGTTAGGTAAAACGATGGCACAATCGTTTAGTTTTGTGCAATCGACAGAGTGAGCCTCCAATCTCTTGTTGGAGGAGAAGTAGTGCAGACATCTGCATGAATGTAAGGATCTGTTAATTACTTTAATCTGGCCCAGAGAGTGTATTCATTATAATATAATATTGTACTTACCGATCGCAAATGTATTTTTTTCGTTTGTTGTTGCTCAGTTGGGCGCTCACCAGCCGGGATAAGTTTTTTATGTACGCAAAATGCCCCACGTTGTCCAGCGGATCCTGCATGTACAACAGATTGACATGCGTATCCATCTTCTGATCAGTGAGCCGTATCGGTACGACCGTGAGTTTTTCCTCGTTCTTCTTCTCCAGTGGGGTATATACATTTATCGATATATTGTTCAGAAGCTCAAATTTGTTTATTTGCTTCAACGACATAGGGAATTCAATGCCATCAAGTCTTAATATTGACTTACAATCGGGATATCCGTTTGTCCTTTCCGCGTTGCTTTCAGCCGGATAGAGAGCAGCGATCACCGACCACGCAAAACATGCGTTATCGTTACTCTGTATGTTTATTACTGCTCTCTTCAACATAATCTCTTTCGGTACTTTGGCATGACATCCAGCGTGCATAGGGTTATACTTGTTGATGTAACCGTCAGGTCCAGTATACGCGACAACGCCCATCCACTGTCGCGCTCCTGGAACTCTTCGAGAGACGCCAAGATGGACTCGAAACATATTGAGCGAATCACTCTTTCAGATTGGACGTACGAAAGAGTGCTCGGTTTCGCGTATTGATACTCTTATTGGCGATCTTCTCACCCGCCACAAACTCGCCATTGAACATGGTATTTACTTTCACACTTTCGTGTTCATTCATTAATGTTTGCACATGATCGAGCACTATGATGCTAGCGTCTTCCAAGAATCGCCGCGGTTCAATATAGCCGGAATTTATCACAGCACCGGTTAAAATGCGGCTTTCGAACGCGGTCTCTATCACTCGCCACGAGAGTCCTTCAACACTGTTATTCCACCCTGTATACTCGCCACCAATATGGATAAAGCGTTTTTCTAATCGCTTCTTCAGTCCCTCGAGCCGCGCGATTCGAGCCACTAAGGATTGTTTGTATCCGATAAAGAGTCGCGGCTGCTTGGCGCGATTGCGTTCTTCCAATTTCTCGATGAAGTCATCGCACTGTTGCGTCCATGCGAAATATTCACCCAAAGTTGACACACGCGATGATTATGCCACAATGGCCTGTTCTATTTGAGTGAGTGTCTTCATTTTCGACTTTCGTGACCGATGCATCATCCAGAACTCCCGACACGTATACTGCTATGCGTTGCATATCGTTTCCTAATTATATGATCTCTACCACCCTATATCTTTATCTCGCTCTAACGCAACGTGTTGAAGAATTGCATTATCTCATCTAAAATATCTTGTGAGGCTACCCAAGATGTGCAACTTAGTTGCACGTGTCTCAATGTCATGATGCAATGTTTCATGAGGCTACACAGAACGTGTTCGCGCCATTTGATACCTTCTATGATACTTATCTAACCTATGCGAATAAACTGGGAGTGCACTACAACGATTAGGAGTAAATATTATTTTATTCCATACTTTATTCCACAATATTATGTTTTACATTACACAATAATGTTCTTTTTTCAGAACGCTAATGCTAATAACTCACAATCGATAAGTTCCTTGTCATCGAAGTATTCGCTGTTTGTATGGTAACGGTTATGTCGTTAGGATTATCAATGCTACGTGCGATCTTACAGAACTGTTCGTACTTGTAATCTACATGGTCGATGCAGCTTACTAACCAATTGTACATGTAATCGATACATTTATCGAGATTAAACATAGTTGTTAGTGTAGCTTCCATCATTATTGATCGCACGTTTGTTACTTCGAACCGAACACACTTCGTATTGTTATACTTAATAAAGTCTACAGTTAATGGCCCGATATATATGGGATCTACGGGTCGTTTATTAGTTTTGGAAAAATACTCCTGGATTAAATGTTGATGTTCCATGAGGCCTTTCCAGGTTTCCATTCCGAGGATCAATTCATTCCCTCGTTTGTCTCCCACAGCAATCTCCATGTAACTCGGACCATGTCTCACGTTTATGCCAACTTCTAAATACTTGTGTTCCGTCGTTGCCAATGCGTATCTTCTTCCTAGGATACGAACGCATCGTCATCGGCGTTGTGGTTGCGATGCTGCAGTATCACGCGCTTCGGAAGTGACGCCCGCTGTGGAATTAGCACTGCGGAGAAATAATGTAGAACTATTAGAAATCCATGCTTCATATATCAATTGCTAAATATACTTACTAGCTTCGCTTCCACGCTGCTGTTCGCGCTTCTGCTCCATGTGTCTCTTGCTCCACATTGTTCCTTCTAGCTTCTTCTCTTCAGATCTAATCGTGCTTAGTCCACTGACAACTAATATTTTTAACATTCGCTTTTCACTTTATATATGCATTTTGTTTCACCCCCTCCACCGCGAAACGTGTCATCGAAGGATGCATCGGTTACGTCACGCACGTGGACGCGATGTGCTTTAACATCCACTCATCCGATTTCATAGCAGCCGGACGGCGCTCGCGGGCTCAGGTCAGCGGAAGTGCCGAGATGCTGGATATTGGTTCCTTAGTAACGAATGCTATCATGCACATTCCATCACGCCACCCTGACATATGTTGTGTACAATGGGGGTTTCTATTATATCGCGCACGTGGCTCCGGTTGGGTTCGCGAATAGTTCGCGAAAATGTCGCTGACCCTCCCTCCCCTCCAGTAACAGTAGTAGGAGTAAGTAACAATAAGAGGAACATAGAAAGCGAGATAAAACGTGCGTCAGTGGTATTAACACCTGGAGCGAATCAGCGGATAGCAAATCATATCGCGTATGACAAGTATGCACGTGCATCATGCACTGCGACCCTCCCTCCCCTCCCGCGAGTTAGGTCCGCGACATCACGTCACCGCGAAACATGTTGTGTACAATGAGGTGTCTATTACATCGCGTGGCTCTCCCCCCCTTGCCCCTCCGCGGTTAGGTCAGCAAACATGTCACGGTCCACCCCTCCGCGGGTTAGGTCAGCAAACATGTCACGGTCTCCCCTCCGCGGGTTAGGTCCGCGAAACCCCCTCTCGCGAATAGTCCGCGATCCCCCCTTCCACCTGACTCAGCCACTCAGATCCAGCGTTAGAATCTATCCTTCCCTACTGACGGTATTTCATTAATCCTTCTCTCCGGGCAGCGATAGTAACTCGCAGGAATGCAATTGTATATTTACACCATAGCAATTCTTTTCTAGGCAGCTTACTAGGCCTGTAACAAATTCGTGTAAGCGCGCGCAGTGCAAATACTCCAGAGAATGTGTAAATAAGCGGTGTAAAGTAACGAATACAGTGATAAGAGAAAAAGAAAAACATCCCGCCCGCACGATACAAGTTGAACCGTTCGAACATCTGAATAGCTTTCTAGACTAGTCTAGGTTCTCCTAATCAAGTCTCTAGATTGTTCGAGAACGTTCTGATCGCTTCTCTAGACTATACGCGATTCTTCCGTCCGCTTCTGTCTTTTCATGAACATTTGGTTCTGTTTGAACATCTGAATCGCTCTCTAGACCAGTCTAAATTCTTTTGATCAAGTCTCTAGATTGTTCGAGAAGCTTCTGATCGCTTCTTTAGACTATTCGCGATTCTTCACCACGGTTCGTTAGCATGGATGGTGTGAGGATGGCCTCGCGACGCACAATCTACGTGTCGCGTCCGTGTGCGTCGCGAGACCATCCCCACCACATGCTATCATGTTTCTGGCATCGCTGATCCTTCTCTGACGAAGCTCCACAAGTCGTTCAGCATTGGGACAGGATACTTCGTTCTTTTCGTTCTCGTAAGTTGAATATTCATAGTTCGAATCTAATAATTTTACAATAGTACATTCGACGTTATTTTCATTAATCCTTCTCTTCGGTCAGCGATAGTAACTCGCAGGAATGCAATTGTATACTTACGCACCATAGTAATTCTTTTCTCGCAGCTTACTAGGCTCGTAACAAATTCGGGTAAGCGCGCGCAGTGAAAATACTCCACGGAATGTGTAAATAAGTGGTTTAAAGTAACGAATACAGTGATAAGTGAAAAATAAAAAAATTCCGACGAGGTACAAGTTGAACCATTTGAACATCTGAATCGTTTTCTAGACTAGTCTAGGTTCTCCTAATCAAGTCTCTAGTTTGTTCGAGAACGTTCTGATCGCTTCTCTAGACTATACGCGATTCTTCCGTCCGCTTCTGTCTTTTCATGATTTGGTTCTGTTTGAACATCTGAATCGCTCTCTAGACCAGTCTAAATTCTTTTGATCAAGTCTCTAGATTGTTCGAGAGCTTCTGATCGCTTCTTTAGACTATTCGCGATTCTTCACCACGGTTCGTTAGCATGGATGGTGTGAGGATGGCCTCGCGACGCACCAATCTACGTGTCGCGTCGTGTGCGTCGCGAGATCATCCCACCAGCTATCATGTTTCTGGCATCGCTGATCCCTTCTCCGCTGACGAAGCTCACAAGTCGTTCAGCATTGGGACAGGATACTTCGTTCTTTTCGTTCTCGTAAGTTGAATATTCATAGTTCGAATCTAATAATTTTACAATGTAGACATTCGACGTTATTTTCATTAATCCTTCTCTTCGGTCAGCGATAGTAACTCGCAGGAATGCAATTGTATACTTACGCACCATAGTAATTCTTTTCTCGGCAGCTTACTAGGCTCGTAACAAATTCGGGTAAGCGCGCGCAGTGAAAATACTCCCGAATGTGTAAATAAGTGGTTTAAAGTAACGAATACAGTGATAAGTGAAAAAATAAAAAATTCCGCCCGCACGAGGTACAGTTGAACCATTTGAACATCTGAATCGTTTTCTAGACTAGTCTAGGTTCTCCTAATCAAGTCTCTAGTTTGTTCGAGAACGTTCTGATCGCTTCTCTAGACTATACGCGATTCTTCCGTCCGCTTCTGTCTTTTCATGAACATTTGGTTCTGTTTGAACATCTGAATCGCTCTCTGACAGTCTAAATTCTTTTGATCAAGTCTCTAGATTGTTCGAGAGCTTCTGATCGCTTCTTTAGACTATTCGCGATTCTTCACCACGGTTCGTTAGCATGGATGGTGTGAGGATGGCCTCGCGACGCACCAATCTACGTGTCGCGTCCGTGTCGTCGCGAGACCATCCCCACCACATGCTATCATGTTTCTGGCATCGCTGATCCCTTCTCCGCGAAGCTCCACAAGTCGTTCAGCATTGGGACAGGATACTTCGTTCTTTTCGTTCTCAAGTTGAATATTCATAGTTCGAATCTAATAATTTTACAATATTGTAGACATTCGACGTTATTTTCATTAATCCTTCTCTTCGGTCAGCGATAGTAACTCGCAGGAATGCAATTGTATACTTACGCACCATAGTAATTCTTTCTCGGCAGCTTACTAGGCTCGTAACAAATTCGGGTAGCGCGCGCAGTGAAAATACTCCACGGAATGTGTAAATAGTGGTTTAAATAACGAATACAGTGATAAGTGAAAAATAAAAAAATTCCGCCCGGCACGAGGTACAAGTTGAACCATTTGAACATCTGAATCGTTTTCTAGACTAGTCTAGGTTCTCCTAATCAAGTCTCTAGTTTGTTCGAGAACGTTCTGATCGCTTCTCTAGACTATACGCGATTCTTCCGTCCGCTTCTGTCTTTTCAGAACATTTGGTTCTGTTTGAACATCTGAATCGTCTCTAGACCAGTCTAAATTCTTTTGATCAAGTCTCTAGATTGTTCGAGAAGCTTCTGATCGCTTCTTTAGACTATTCGCGATTCTTCACCACGGTTCGTTAGCATGGATGGTGTGAGGATGGCCTCGCGACGCACCAATCTACGTGTCGCGTCCGTGTTCGCGAGATCATCCCACCACATGCTATCATGTTTCTGGCATCGCTGATCCTTCTCCGCTGACGAAGCTCCACAAGTCGTTCAGCATTGGGACAGGATACTTCGTTCTTTTCGTTCTCGTAAGTTGAATATTCATAGTTCGAATCTAATAATTTTACAATATTGTAGACATTCGACGTTATTTTCATTAATCCTTCTCTTCGGTCAGCGATAGTAACTCGCAGGAATGCAATTGTATACTTACGCACCATAGTAATTCTTTTCTCGGCAGCTTACTAGGCTCGTAACAAATTCGGGTAAGCGCGCAGTGAAAATACTCCACGGAATGTGTAAATAAGTGGTTTAAAGTAACGAATACAGTGATAAGTGAAAAATAAAAAAAATTCCGCCCGGCACTAGTACAAGTTGAACCATTGAACATCTGAATCGTTTATAGACTAGTCTAAGTTCTCCTAATCAAGTCTCCAGATTGTTCGAGAACCTTCTGATCGCTTCTCTAGACTTCGCGATTCTTCCGTCCGCTTCTGTCTTTTCATGCCAGGTCGCGCCACGGTAGCATGTTCGGTAGCATGTGGTGGGGATGGTCTCGCTAATATTTATGATAATAATGTATTATTATTATTATTAAATAATGCATTAATTAATTATAGTAGGAATGGATAAACATGATTAATATAAATAATTTTACGTGTAACTTATTTTTCAATTGGTCTTATTATTGTTGTATTCAATGTTATCTTATCGTTAGATGACCACGTTTAACGTACTTAAACGTATAATCCTAAGATAGCATATAACACATGTATTTATGACAGTGGTGAATTTTCTGTTGCAGCCTTCTGCCACATCGACGCAATTTGTATATAATCACTCATCACTTAGGTGTGCACGGGGAGGACAAATGGAAGTATTAAAGCGAAGTTAAGAAGTACGGAAGTAATGAACGATCAATCGACAAGAGGTCGATGCACCAATGTGTGTGGATTGACTTGGACCGATCTTCCCGGAGGATGTCGACCAGGATATCCAGCATCACACGCGACAACGGCAAAGAATCGATCAACATAATCTTCAGGCACATCACATATACTGTGAACCTCGGCTTCAGGAAAGGTAAATCATGATCATCATGATCACGCTATTACTTTCTTCTTTTCATTCTTCTTTTTTTTCTACATGGATTACGAATATTCGTCGCGAATTAGTGCGATTTATGATATTAGCTTCTTCACACAGGATGTTACACAAAAAATTATAGAAATACTATTTAATTACATATGAATGAAACTAATATGTAACATCGCATTGTTAATTTAGGAAAAAGAGATTTTACACGGAATTAATGGAAGGCTTCCAGCAAACAGTTGATCGCTCTGATGGGTCCATCTGGTGCAGGGAAGTCCACGTTATTCGATGTACTCTGGCTTCCGCGTAACCGGAGTGGATGATACTATATTTGTCAACGGTCATGTCCGGGATCTCAACTCTTTCCGGAAGTAAGTTTCAATCACTAATTGACTTATCAAACTGAGATTGTTTCGTAGATAGTATCTAAGAAAACTTATATATATTTGTATATATAAAAGATGAAAAGTATTTATATATTACAATGTATTTTTATATGTTTGTTTTTATAAATGAACGCCTACTTTTGACGCCTCGTTTATTTTTGTCTTCAGGTACACTGCCTAATACAGGAGGATGGTTGGAACCTTTACCACTGTACTGAATATGAAGATCGCTGCCGATTTAAAGCGGCGGATACCTACAAAATAAAAAGAAGCGACTGTACGTTTAGAATAAGAAATTAATTAACAATTAATAATTTATTACCGATTGGAACCAGTTATTTTAACTAAATTATATAGTAGTAAATTATAGTATATAGTAGATAAATTATTATTTAAATCATGATCATATTATTCTAAATATATAGTAGATAATAAATTATTATTTAAATCATCATCGCAGTACTATATACAGTGCTTGGTGAGCCTTGACTGCTTTCATTCTTCTATTCATATTCTCTAGTTGTTAACTCCATACCCTCAAATTTTCCATCTCTCCTTCTCGATCTTTTTCTTCTACCCATATGTATACAGAGATATGTATACAAGGATGCAAATATGGTAAAAATAGGTAGACACGTATGTAATATGTTATTATTGTTGTGACAGCCTTTCTCCGTTAAGTAAAATTACTGGGAGCCTTATCGGCTTCACCTGACGTGGCCAGTCCGCGGCTATCAGGTTGCTAATTTATTGAGACATAGTAGAACATTATAAAAGCGCCAACTAATTTTATAAAATTAGTAAAATTGGATAAGGTCTCAGGGGATATTTGGGAGGACCCTTTCTATACGATACTGACTGTTAAAACACACGATTAGGATATAATTGAGAAATAAAAAAACGTTATACGGAACTTCAAATACTATATAATTCGAATAATAGAGGTCTCACAGAAAATTTAGCTTTAGGCAGAATAGTGCAAGTTATTTCTACTCACAATGACGACGGGAGGTCTTACTCTGTCAGCCTTGTGTTATTAAAACTTTGCAATCTCAGCTAAAGCCGTCCACGGTTCAGAGAAAATCTTATAAAGCGGCGATCCGACTCCCCGGGAGCTGACTCTAGGATTCTGCTAGGACTTTACTATAGCACCGCCATCCAAAGAGTGCCACACAGTGATCCTGCCTTCGAGCATAGACGGGTACGATGCCGTCATTTCTTATGCATGTTCTTTGCGTATCGATGAATCGATATCAATCGACATTCTATACAATTGAGCATACGCCCCTGATCACCGTCATCCTCGTCCGTCCTATGGACCGGATGGGAACACACCTCGCTGTTCTTCCTCTGCCCTGTCCACATGGTCGCACACCGCGTCTCCTTCGGCCACAATTCAGTGACCAGAATTGAGAGAACCTCCCGTTTGTCCGAAATATAGCAATCCAAATTTATAGCGCAACAATCGATAATGTAATATAATAGTTTCAAAATTCATACAGTTTCAGAAATTAATGATAATTTGCATAATTTCAATAACATCAAAAAATATAAAATGAAAATATTTAAAATATTCCTATTGTTATATAAACTTCCGACGAACCGGATCACGTCAACGTTGGGGAAATAAATTTACACTGTCACATTGTATTGAAACTACTGAAACTATTTTATTAACTATTTTATTGAAAAATAAGAAATCTTTCATTCACCTATATAAAACTATATATATGTTTTAGTTATACAGGTACATATCTTTGTAGGTCTGAATAAATGTAATAATGTTTTTACATTTCATTACAATAAATAAGAAATGTTTTATTATAATAAATAAAATAAATAAAAGACACGGAGAACCTACCGGTACATACGATCAGATTTGACAAACATCTCCTTTCCACCTTGACTTTGCTGATTATTTTCGAGCGTCATTTGCGAGCGTGTTCTCACTGTGTTCGGTCACTTTATCTGTACTAATTTGTTTGTGTCTTTTTCAACAGTACGTTGGTAGATATTTATTTATATTGTACTCTTGCGTTTTATATTGTTCTTTTTTATTTTTTTTATATTTTTATATATTGTATATTTTACTTTATATTGTAGAAAAAGACATATCACTTGAAAAGGACCGGATTTCGGTCGAAACGTTGTGTCACATTTGAGAATAAACTGCCAGTGAGTTGATTAAGGAATTCTCGTTCATTCATTGAATTTTCTGGCTGACTTGAATTTTTGGTTATCTTAATTATAATAAATGTTTGAATATATAAGTCATCTCTCTTTTCGAAACTTTGACCCGTATTCTTATTTTAAGGGAGGAATCTGCTTTATCAGGTCGAAAAATCGATTTTACTTTTAATCGATAGTAATACATGTGAAAATATAATTCTAATGTTTTAGATCGAAATTCGTAGTATTTTCAGGCCCCGGGTAAAGGCCCCGGAGCAGCTGGGCGTCGAGCGTATACCTGCGCATCGAATACTCGGAGCGTCGAACGAGTCTCGCCTGTAGACCCGTTTCTTCGTATAACTTATATGCAGCTATTTACCTGAATTTATGAGTATGAGTCAATGTTTGTATATTGATAGCCTAATGAGAGTTATAACTCTACCATTTGGCGTCTCGCTCCTCAAGTATCTCAACTCCGGCAAAAAAAATTGACATTAAATCGCTGCTTTTATAGCTGTCGGTGTTTTTAATGAAGGTTATTATGCAGTTTTGAAGATGATGCAAACATTAGATAAAATAAAAATCGGTCAGCAGTGTTGATTTTTCGCCGAGAGATTTTTCTCTTTGGTTCATCAACGATGGGAATTCATAAATAATGAGAAAATATTTCAATTTTTCAATTTAGATGAAATTTGGAGGTAGGAGAACGGCCGCCAATTTGCAATACAGGCGGCGAGACTGTACGAAGATTTCTCCAGGGCGACCTCTACAGGCGATATATTTAAACAATAAAAATTTTTTCATACTCTCAAATATGTAATAATAAATGCCTAAAAGTTTCATAATAATCCGCAGTACAGTTTCTCCAAAACAAATTCGTAAAATATATCTTATTTTCAGCGTTCTAAAGCAGGTTTCCCCCTTAATAAAAAAACCAAATCTTTATGGACAAAATTTATTAATCAGAATCTCTATAGTATGTAATGTATACTATACATTAAGTTACACTATAAGTGCATGTAATGTTACATTTATCATTAAAAATAAGATGAGAATACGAGCCTTTGACATAATAAATAATATTGGACAAGTTAGAAAGATGCTTATTGCCCCTTTGTAAATCTCCTAAATCTACTTTGTTTGACAATTTAAATAAAAACTATTTGTAATTACTTATAATACTTATAAATACATCCTATTTCAACTTATAGCACTTATAACTATGAGAATAATATTTAACAAACGAAACAGAGAATCTTATCAAATCTTTGGCAACTTAACTGACATCTTTAACGCATTTCGTAAATGAAATGTAATATATTAATCGAAACTATGTATGATTGGCAAACATACATAGTTTTAAAACAGCTTTTATAAACATGCTTTCAATTCACGCGAATGCTGTCCCAGGGACAGCATAATGAAGTACGTCGCATAATGCTTTCTCTCTCGGTTTTACATCTCGCGTAGAGAATGGAAGATCGCCGCGACACCCATCACCGTTTTCCCACTACCGTTCCTATCCCGCCCGTTAATGATTAACGCCGTTGAAAAATGAAAACAAATAGATTAGTTTCAATTATCATGGCACCGAGAGAGATTCATAAAGTAAAAGACAGTTTTCAAAATTTCAGTTTGTAACGATTATTACTTAAGTTAAAATATATCAGCTCTTAATATAATTAGAATTAATTATTCTGTTTCAGATTAAAGAAATTCTCACGGCACTTGGTTTGTACGAGCACTTGCATACGAGAGCCGGCCAATTAAGTGGCGGTCAAAAAAGGCGACTGTCCATCGCATTAGAATTGGTTAATAATCCCACGATGATGTTTCTTGATGAGCCCACAACGTAAGTACATAACAATAATTAATGATATTACAATGATATTACGTTGAATTAAAATTACCTGGCGAATATCTATATTTGTTATTGACACACACCGCGCGTACAAGGTGTTTATATCGTTCGTTGTGAGAAGATATCATCACATGCCCCAAGTGTCGAGTTGGTTAAGACGCCCGCACGGAATGAGGGAGGTCCAGGTTCGAACCCTGGCGTGGGGTGGTATTTTTTCACAACGAAATACAATTAATTACAAATTCTTCATTAACCATGGAGTATTTTCATTTAATTATTTCCGTAAAAGAGATCACTACGTTATAAAGTCTAACGATATGTTGGCGCGTAGTCGGGGGTAGGGGGTAGGGGAGTAAAAGTATCTGCAGTATGTCCAAACGAATTGTTGGCTTGCAGCTATCACAATAATAATTCTGTCCGTCCATCAGGCGATGCCAGTGTCCGCGATGATATTACGTTGAAACAATAATTAATGTTATGTACAGTAAAACATTGATTGTATCAGTTACTGATACCTGATCTTTCTATCTTTGTCATACACTTTGAAGCTTTCTTGAAACAGTCAAGACAAGAATCAAATCAAATATTCTAATATTTTAATTAAATAATTAATATCTTAATCATTTGTAATAATAACTTACGCATTCAACTTTAAGATGATTAACATCTTTATATGAACATGGTATCTTAATTTCTTCTTTTATAACATGTCGACGAATATCTACTTTATTCTGCGTAACGTTCAGAAAAAGATGTATTAATAAATTAAATATTCGCGTATTTATATATCCAAAAAAGATATATTACTTTTTAAAATCAATACTGCAGGAAAATATCTGATTTGTTCCGTTTCTTTTTTGTATGGATATAGATTAATAAGTGTCACTATTGACCAACTAATATCACAGCATATATCAACGTAACAAAGGGAATCACCTATAAACAACATTCTCATGCTTGTCATTTTATATTTGCATTTTTTGCCTTGCAGAGGTCTGGATAGCTCATCTTGCACGAAAATTGTAAATCTCCTAAAGCGGCTCGCACAAGAGGGTAAAACAATAATTTGTACTATACATCAGCCTAGTGCGTCCCTATTCGAATTGTTCGACCAGGTGAGTAATAATATCAATGAATTATTCCTAATTAAGAAATACGCATAATTATGCACGCATATTTATATATTATTATTATTAAATTAAATATATGTATTTCTATTTTATTTCCATATTGATAGAGAAAGTTTATCTCTTCAGTGTCAAATAATCAATCAATCAAATCAATATCAAATAATAACAAAAGATATGAGATGAACTGTGGTGGACGGTTTTCCAATCACGCGATAGAGAACATGTCAATCTTAGAAGGAAATCCATAGCTATAATCTTGATAAGCTTGAAATATGTCGTAATATACATACATAAACATATTTCAAACTCATTAAACTTGAAAGGATATACTTCCTTGTAGTTGTGGATTTCCTTGTTAAATCACTTGACGTGAAGCACTATATTAGATTTGTGATAATAGAACATTGTATTGTGTAAATTATGTTTATAATTAATAAACAATTTACGGTTCTTACAGGTATACGTGTTGGCAAAAGGCAGTTGCTTGTACCAAGGTGCAACGAACAAATTAGTGCCATATCTTGAAGATATGCAAATGCCATGCCCGATGTATCACAATCCTGCCGATTACAGTACGTATAATAACATAACAAATATAACGAACTTAATTTCTAATTAATTATTTAGAAATTTTATTTATTTTGCCATGTCACTTTGAATTAATTATAAATGATAAACTAAATAAATATAATATCTAAAAAAATCCTGCGGACGCCCATGATCAATGGTGATAACGGAATTGTATATTTACAATTGTATCACTATGTTTCTAGTAATCGAGCTTGCCTGTGGAGACCACGGTGAGGATAAAATAGATATACTAAAAACTGGATCGCAAAATGGATCGAAAAATTTTCAATCGTTCGATAATCCTGAAGCTCCGAGAGATGATGAAAGTTTAACAGGTACAAAAATCGATAAATACATCATTATTAATTCTTTCAGCTCTTATAATAGCTTTCATAGCTTATAATGTACAAAATAAAATGTTCTTCTTCTTTTTGGATAAACGTATCAATGATCATTAACATTAGATAAAATCTTATTCTGACGTAATAACAATACATGTTGCCTGCTTCTAGTATAGCACAATGCCATTTTCTCTAACACATATGCATATACAACATATAATATTTATATAAAATCTAATTTTTTTCAGAGCTGTATTCCTTGAAAAACTCACATATGAAAAAGAATGGTGACTTACACGCAACGAATTTTCTTCATCAAATCAAAGTTTTACTTCGACGTGGATTCATCATGTCCAAACGAAACACGGTATGTTTCACACGTTTTGTATACATTTATTCATAAATTTATATAATTTATATATTTAACTTCTTAATCATTAATAGACATATATCTTACAAACTTTTTAAATATTTACGTGGCATCTTTTTATCTCATCATATTCACACTGTGCTTATATTGTTTTATTGCAGACTCTTACGCATATGCGCATCGGAGTAAACATACTTGTCGGTTTGATGCTTGGATCGGTCTTCTGGCAATCGGGCGCTGATGGCTCACGCGTTCTAGATAACTACAAACTTCTCTTTTCTATCCTCATACATCACATGATGACGACGATGATGCTTACCATAGTAACCTGTAAGTGAATTTTATTCGCTTCCGTTTAATTCATTATAAATTGTACAAAAGTGGCTCTCCACTCTGATTACTATAAAACTAATATGTATTGAATGATGAAATCGCTTCAAAGATCAACTTATTATCTGTTTCTCTTCAAATCAATTTATTCAACCAAGTCAACATTCAACTAAATAATTTCCTTGATTTTCAACCATTTTTGATTGTGTAATACGTTCACATTTTAATCATGGCATTGCCATTTTTATCTTATATTGAGATTATCTACTAACTCAATCATTTTAATACTTTGTTGCAATTTTGAAAGTTACATAACAACACAAGATTTTATTCATGATTTGCAGTTCCAATGCAGATAGCTATTCTTCTAAAGGAGCATTTTAATAGATGGTACAGCTTGAAGGCATTCTACATGGCAATGACACTGATTGACATGCCAATCTCGATACTATGCTGCACCTTATTTAGTGTAATTGTCTATGGCATGTCGGCGCAACCGTTGGAAATAATACGATTCTCCATGTTCTTCATCATTAGCTTGTTGATAATGTTCATAGGACAAAGTACCGGCCTTATGATAGGCGCTGTATTCAACGTTGTGGTAAGTATAATCTCGATAAAAATACCTTGTTTAAAAAATGGTAAAAAAAGGCGTCAAGTATGCGCGGAGTGTTATCTCGATTTAAAAAAATGTATGAAATCTTTAAATTGCGCCAATTACAAAGATTCAAGGATCTTCCTGTCCCAACCCAAGTGGTAGTACCTTTATTTCTCCTTAATAAAATTATTATATCACAAAATTACCTTATTCAACCTAAATAATATATATCGAAATACAATTGTATAACTACTTTTAAAAAATAACTAGAAAAACTTGGCGCGCCCGGGTCGCATTAAAACTACTTTACTTTACTCAACTAACGAACAATATTACACGAGCGTGCAGCTTCATTAAATGAAAATGGAATAAATTATATATATTTTTTTTTATTATTACATAAGAGGAGGAAAAATTAACAGAAGACACTTTACTTTCTTCATTTTATTAGATTTCTCTTTAAATTATTAAATTATTAAATTATTAAATTGTATTGTTATATTATTTATAAATATTATAATAAATCATATGTATTATAATATAATAACAGTGTGTACATGTGTTTTAATGCGACCCGGGCGCGCCAAGTTTTTCTAGTTATTTTTTAAAAGTAGTTATACAATTGTATTTCGATACGTATTATTTAGGTTGAATAAGATAATTTTGTGATATAATAATTCTATTAAGGAGAAATAAAGGTACTACCACTTGGGGTGGAACAGGAAGATCCTTGAATCTTTGTAATTGGCGCAATTTAAAGATTTCATACATTTTTTTAAATCGAGATAACACTCCGCGCATACTTGGCGCCTTTTTTTACCTTTTTTTAAGCAAGGTATTTTTATCGAAATATCATGCATTTTTGTAGTTAAGTATTCTATAAAGAGTATATATATATATATATATATATTTTTTTTTGCAACAAAAAAATATGCAGCAGTAATATAATTCATTAGTAAAACATTTTTAATAAATTCTATATATAACGTAATATGTAGTAAAAAATAAAGCTCACTATACACATCCCAGCAAACACAAAGTAACAGTAATATACATGTTATGTTATAATTTCCCACTCAACAATGTAATTGTTACATAACACGTATGTTATGTTGTATTTATATTACTGAGTGTGAAATTATAACATAACATGTATATTACTGTTACTTTGTGTTTGCTGGGATGTGTATAGTGAGCTTTATCAGGACTCTTTATATCAAAACTTTTATTACATCTTCGTATCATGGTCCTACCTATATTCTCTCTGTACTATATCTTACGATATTATCCTACCAGTTTCTCTCTCTCTCTCTCTTTCTCTCTCTCTCTCTCTCTCTCTCTCTCTCTCTCTCTCTCTCTCTCTCTCTCTCTTCCTCTCTTACAGAAAAAATATATGCATTTTTACCAACTATACCTTTATATTTTCGAAGCATATGTATACATACATATATATATATATATATATATATATATATATATTCGCACCAATATATATTTTTTCCAGGTACAGCTTTAATTTTGAAATCTGTCAGTTTAATTAATTTAGTATCATTAATTGTAAATGGTTTTATGTATTTTTGTATTGCCGCAATAATAAGCACCAATATATATTTTTTCCAGGTACAGCTTTAAGTTTGAAATCTGTCAGTTTAATTAATTTAATATCATTAATTTTTAATGTTTTTATGTATTTTTGTATTGCCGCAATAATAAGCCACGATGATTACATTTAAAACAATTAAATTTAATTTAAATTAATTTACATAGGTCATAAATGCACACATTCACGTAATCATTGGCGCCTTTGATTGTATAGTCAAAGATTGCCGCCATTTTCCGGCCAATAGCCAGTCTGTTATAGAGGGTTTCTATTTTCTAACATCACTGCTCCCTAGTGTAAAAAAATGGAAAGTTACATCATGTTTGTCCAACGTGGACGTTTCTTATACGACATTCTCTCTACATAACGTACTTTATATCATGATATCTCCGCTCATGCGGCACGTAGAGGAAAAATAAAAAAACTTTTATAATATGATTCAAACCCAAGCTATCGATTGAACCTAGCTAGAAATTGATCGGTTCAGCCATTATTGAGTTCCAAATAACTCGGTTACTCGCAACTCGTTGACTCGCGTAAAGAGACACGTCCGGTCTCGCTGCGCGCTTTACTTGGCGCGAGACACTACCGTGTCTCTTGATAGATAATTGTATAACATCACGTTAATGGATGTATATGATCAATGCAATTATCAATATCTATGTAATTATCACTTCCAAAAATCATTTTTGTGACTAAATTGTATTTTACTATTATTACAACACGTATTATTACAAAACGTTTCCTAAAAATGTTTAATCTTTTAAAAATTTTAAATGTAATGAAGACATTTTGAATTTTACAGAATGGTACATTTATTGGACCAACATTGGCAGTAGCACTAATGATGTTCTCTGGATTTGGAATATTGTTACGCGATCTACCGTCTTATCTAAAATGGGGAAGCTACGTCAGTTATCTACGATATGGTCTGGAAGGGTAAGGATTATTCTATGTCCCATTAATTTTTTATTCATTATTTAATATTACTTTAATGTTTAATTTAGATATGTATAATTTAATTAAAACACGTGACATGTTGAATATTTATGATTCTATTTATATCTCTTGCGACTTTAAGAATTTATTTATATTTATATTCAAAAGACATTCAGGAGAGATTTGTTTATATTCGTCTTTGCACACATTACTTATATTCATATTTGTAAATTTACCTTCCATTTGTTGCGTGTAATGTATTTACAATCCTATAAATGTAAAATGTTAAATTTACGTTATAAAAACGAGATGCTTTTTGCAGCTTTATTGATGCAATCTACGGATTGAACCGCCCTGTTCTACCGTGTGAAGAACTTTACTGCCATTATAGATATCCTACCAAATTTCTCTCGGATATTGACATGAAGGAAGGCCAATTTTGGAACGACGTCATGGCGCTCACTGCAATACTCATCATCACGCGATGCTGCACATATTTGCTTCTGCGGTGGAAGATTGTATGGACGCGATAAAACTAATACGAGCACAGTATCGAAAATACTGCCAGTTTATTACCAGCAGTGCACAAGTCTAAATTTGTTATGTATTTCCTTGTAAGAACTAAATTATACTTATATATCTGTATATATAAGTATATATTAAATATGTATTAAGCATATAGTAAATATATTATATATCTTATATATCTTAAGTATAGAATTTTCGATTGCTGCTAATGGACTAGCAATATTTTCATTAGATTTGTGAATGTATTAGATTATTACATACATGTATAATACATTTTATAATTTTATACGTATACATATATGCATAATAAATTTTATACATCTTTATCCTGTAACCTGGCAATATCTTACATATATTATATTTGAAATACAGAAATATTTCAATTACAAAAAGTAAAAAGTGTTATATTTATTTAAGTCCACATAATTATAGTCTCCTCTTTCCTTACCGCTTCACTGTATTTTTAAAATATTATACCTATCATATAGCTAATTATTTGTCATGAAATAGTTTCTTACTTATGTGTCACGTAAGTACATACATCTCGAAATTAATTTTGTACGTCATTTTCTCACATAATAAATTTTCCAAGAAAGTACTGCGTAAATGATTATATGTAAACAGAATATCTAAGAGCCGAGTATTATTAAAATTACATGAAACGACACTGTTGGCATGTCCATCATCGAAAGAATCTCGCTTGGAGATCGTAAGTAACAATATATTTCCGAACATGATAAATTCGGTCGATCGCTGTAGCTCGCTTGCCTTCATGTAGATCATGCCTTCGCAACAAACAAGATTCGCTTGCGGTTTTTCTGCTCGCTTCGACGTTATCAAGAGACACGGTAGCGTCTCACGCCAAGTATATGCGCAGCGCGAAACCGCACCGTGAACTATTACGCGCGAGTCGGCGAGCTGCGAGTACCCGAGATTATCAGATCTCAATAACGGTTGAATTGATCAAGTTCTGAGTAGGCTCAATCGATAGCTTGGGTATGATTTGCATAAGAATAGTGTGTAAGATCTTTGTCAGGGAATCATTGATTAACACGGCGAGTACTGTTCAACTCTCACATGTATTTCAGTTCACACTTGTACAAAACTCCCGCAGTAGACCTTGTCGACGACTTACGCCGAAAGAGCCTCGATTTGGCTACTGTGTGTGCTTTTATTAGTTGCGATCTATCGATTCCAGCCAATACGACGATTACACGGGCTTGATCGATCGCTCTTGTCATGCGCGTATAGATCCGCTGATCGATTCCGCTAATCGGAGCATTCCGCGTGCTCCGGTCGCTCACCTGCGCAAACGCGGGGGATGATTCGGAGCTCGCCCGCTGTCGGAAACGCCAAATGACAGGGGTTCTCCGCTCGTACACTATTTCTAGTGGTTCTCATTTTACTGTGAACTTTACAGCTCGGCCAGCCTGCGATGCATACGTCACGGATGCCGTGTAATGCTGTACTGTTACTGCATGATTACACTGCGATGACACAATTAACATCTTCAACATACATTGCAAAATTATTAGTATTTAACACAACTTAATTAACGATTTATGTAACTTACGTAACTATAAGAACTTATGTAACTATAAAATCTATATATTTATTACATCTCGCCATCTTAAACTACTCGTTATTGATCGGCTTGACCCAATGCTTCATACGATCCGGAGAGATGATCGTGTTGTACGGTTTCGATGTTATGTTAAACCCGGGTATATCTTTAATCACATACCGGTTATTGTTCAAAACCTTCGAGACCATGTAAGGCCCCTTATAATTCGGTTTCAATTTACTGTTTTCGCCCGGCTTAACTACAGTACTTCGAATCAACACGTAATCTCCCGGCTTGTATACTGAGGGCTTCTTATGTCTTAAATCGTATTGAATCTTATTGTACTCTCTCACTCGATCCATCGTCTCAATCGCTAAATCTCTACTAGCCGTTCTTTCGCTTTCATAATTTAACTCTACTTTAGTTACTTGCCGTAGAATTTGCACCATCTTTGCGTCCGGATGGTTACGTTGCTCTAATCCGAAGAACAATTTAGAGGGTGTGGCTTTGAGAGACGAATGCACGGTGTTATTCATAATATATTGCACCAACTCTAGCTGCTCTTTCCAGCTTGATGGCTCATCGACCATTTTCCTTAACGACGATTTCAAAAACCGATTCGCTCTCTCTACCATCCCATTGGCCCAGGGCGCCGCTACTGCTACTAAACGGTGCTTAATTCGCGATCTTTCCATCAATTCAGCAAATTCTTATGAGGTGAACGCGGTACCTCTATCTGAGACGATATTTTCGGTATTCCGACAGTCTTGAACAGTGATTCTAAACACTCGACAACCTCTCTCGTCTTTGTTGACTTTACCGGATATAGCCACGTAAATCTTGTAAAGGCGTCTACGATTATAAAAATATGTTTGTAGCCATCGGTCGTCTCAGCTAACGGCCCGAAATGATCCAAGTGCCACGTTTGGCACGGTTCCGTTGGATTATTACACGCGCTCATTTCACCTTCTCTAGAATTCGCCGAAACATCTGACATTAGACATGTTAGGCAATTGTCGAGATAATCTTTAATCTTTTTTCTCATTAACGGAAACCAATAATTAGTAGCGATCCCTTGAACGGTTTTCTCAAATCCGCAATGCGCCATTCCGTCATGGTAAACTCGTATTTGTCTTGGAGTTGCCGGAACTCCAACTCTCTTTCTAACGGGAGAAGATCTACGTAGCCTATGTTCCTGCTCAACGCATCGACGTGGGTCATGCGGCTTCCTGGCCTATGAGCTACTTTGAACTTATAATTCTGCAATTTTAGCGTCCATCGTGCGATACGCGGATTTAAGTTCGCTTTGGTTACCGCATATACTAGCGCGTTACAATCGGTTATTATCGTAAACTCCATGCCATATAAATACACATGGAAACGCTCGACAGCTCTGACGATCGCCAACATTTCGAGCTCGAAAGAATGATAATTCGCCTCCGCTTTGTTCGTCGACTGACTATAATAGGCCACCGGTGCCCACTGATTCTTACTTCCTTTTTGCAACAATATTGCCGCGAGACCTACCGAGCTTGCGTCCGTATGGAGCTCTGTCTCCGCCGTCGGATCGTAAAGTCGCAACACCGGGAAGGACGTTAATTTTTCTTTCAAAAGTTCAAAGGCTTGGCAACATTCCTCGTCGAAGTCGAAGGGCGTATTCTTTTTTAGCAGGTTGTACATCGGTTTCGCAATCTTGGCATAATCCTGTATGAAGCGTCTAAAATAATTTGTTAACCCCATGAACCGCTGAACATCTAATGGCTTTCGAGGTTGCGGAAAAGCTCTCACCGCTTCCGTGTGCCGCGCACTCAACGTTATTTCGTTCGCCGAGACTACGTACCCTAAGTACTCTACCGACTTTTTCAAAAACTTACATTTCTTGTAGTTCACTTCGAATTTATGACGTTTGAGAAGCAACAGGGTCTCTTTCAGAATTTCAACGTTTTCTTCGACTGTCTCAGTCGCTATCAATATATCGTCCACATAGGGCACGATTTTATCTTTCCTGATCAATGTGCGTAATATTTGCGCTAACCGTTTCTGGAATTCCGCCGAAGATTCACAGAAACCGAACGGCAATCGCGTAAACTCGAACTGACCATCCATCGTGGCAAACGCAAAGTATTTTGTATATTCGGGGTGGATAGCTATTTGATAGAATCCGTCTTTAAGATCAAGTAAAGAGAACACCCTTTTGTTGCTCAAACGTGATAAACAATCCTCCACTGCTGGAGCCGGATATTTTTGCTTCGATACTCGCAAATTGAGTGGTCGCAAGTTGACGCACATACGCATCGATCCGTCTTTCTTTTTCACGGGTACTACCCTCGCACAATAGGGCGACGTACTATATTTTATAATTCCTCGGGCAAGCAGATCATCTGTAATTTCGCGTAACTTCACGCGCTCACTCCACGCGACCTCCGCGGCGCGTACGCGTATGTCGAGTCATCTTTCAGAGCAACTCGAACTTGATAATCATCCTCCACTGTATCTACCTCGCTATTCTCGATTTCTGAAACCGTTTGAATAAGACGCCGTGTCGCTTCCGTACCAAAATCCGTCTGGATATTTTTAATCTGTTCTTCGCGAGAATCCGTCGTCTTTTCTGACGATTCCGAGAACGCTATTTCAGCAAATAATTGAGCCTTACTCAACGTTTGAAGAGGAATGGGTTTATACGTCACGGTTATACCATTATCATTAAGACAATCCCGACCGATAATAATATCCGAGGACAATAGATCGTGCTCCAAAACATGAAGCTTGATATTTACTCTAATTCCCGGTAACGTTTCTATTTCAATCACGGTATTTATTCTCCCGAGAAGTCGAATAGGCGTGTTATTCAGTGCTTTATATGTACTATAAGCTAACTCTAACGAATTTACTTTGTTGCCGAAGAATTTATTGAAAACTGACGGACGGACGGACGAAATCGGACTACCCGTATCAACCAACGCGGCTAAAACACACGATTCTTCGTTAATCTTATTAACATTTACAGAGGTACCTTGTACCGTGAGGTTTCTCGCTGCGCCTTCCTCCACGAACGCCACCGTGGCCGACTCCTCTGCTTCCTCTGCTACGGCCGCAACTGCCTCGACCGGAACGGGTTGCTTTCCGTCCTTCTGTGTCTCTTCAGCTTGTAACACTCCGTCCGAAGATGGCCCTTCTTTTTGCAGTAGCTACACAAAACTGCCTCCTGCGTCGCCTTCGGTGATTGACTCGCCTTCGTCTTATCGCTCGCTTCTTTTGGCTTGAGCGACTTCGTCGACCTCTCCGTCGGCTTCCTCTGCTGATCAGCTGTAGCTACTGCTATCTTGTACATCTCTTCGATGAACTCGTCGATCGTTTCTATTTTCAGCGCCGCGGCTGTTCCTCTCAACGACCGGCTTCCAATTCCGCTTATTAACAGGTGAACTGAGTCCACCTCCGTCAATCTCAGCGGTTGCATCAGCGCGAGCTTCTCCATCGCGTAGTCTTGGAACGACTCCTTGTGGTGCTCCCACTTCCGGGCCTCTATTTTTTGCATCGCAACGTGGAACAGTATTCGGCGCCTAAATCTTCGTGTGATCGCCTCCTTGAAGGCCTCCCACGACTCGATCACTGCACCCGAGTCTAGGTCGAACCATTTCCGCCCGGTTTTCACCAGCTTGCTCGTAGCCGCTAACAGCTTCATCTCCGCCGTGGCGCCATGCACTTGTGCGACCCTCTCGACCCTCTGGAGCCAACACTGGACATCCTCTTCCTCCGAACCGGCGAACTCTGGTATTTGCGTGCTCAGCAGATTGACCGCCTGCGCTGGTGAGACCGTCGAGATGGTGGTGCGCCGATTCGTCTCTTCCGACGCCTGACTGCGCCCCGGTGATCCGCTCACGGCCTCCTGGACAGTATTCGTCGGCTGAGGATTGTCCCGTTGACCCGTGGTCATGGCCAACAGCAATTGATTTATCATTTGTTGCTGTTGCTCCATGCGGGCAGCTAACGCTGCGCAAACCTGTACTAAATCTCCGCGCTCGCTCGTACTGCCTGCTCCTCCACTCGTATTACCTTGGAGTATGGGTCCTTGCGCGCCCTGCGCCGGAACGTCTCTCTGCGATGTCACCTCTGCAGCACTGACCTGCAGCGGATTACTCCACTCGTATTCTCTTGTCGGCCCCTGACGCTCCATGTGCGTATCAACAGGGCGTCGAATAAGACCCCGTGATCCTTGGGTGGATAGCCCGTTCCTGGCTGCCTCCTTTCTCAGCTCCTCCAGAGTCATTTCTTCCAACCGCGAGCGATCTGCCATTTTTCCGCTTCACTTGTCAACACTTTACGAGAATGCTTCAGGGTAACCACCGAGCTTAATGACCGTCGGAATGTATTCCGCGACCGCCTTCTATCTTCCACGTGGATCGAGATCCCACTTCTGAATTAATACTGTAAGATCTTTGTTAGGGAATCATTGATTAACACGGCGAGTACTGTTCAACTCTCACATGTATTTCAGTTCACACTTGTACAAAACTCCCGCAGTAGACCTTGTCGACGACTTACGCCGAAAGAGCCTCGATTTGGCTACTGTGCGTGCTTTTATTAGTTGCGATCTATCGATTCCAGCCAATACGACGATTACACGGGCTTGATCGATCGCTCTTGTCATGCGCGTATAGATCCGCTGATCGATTCCGCTAATCGGAGCATTCCGCGTGCTCCGGTCGCTCACCTGCGCAAACGCGGGGGATGATTCGGAGCTCGCCCGCTGTCGGAAACGCCAAATGACAGGGGTTCTCCGCTCGTACACTATTTCTAGTGGTTCTCATTTTACTGTGAACCTTACAAGTGTTTTTAGTTTTTGCCTACGTGCCCTACGAGCAGAGATATTGCGACGCAAAGTCAAAAATCTGAAAATTTTTCATTAAGAAACGTCGTCGTCGTCGTCGACGATCACAAAATTGTTGTCTAGTTGAAACTTCTGCCACAAGAGAGCGCTAGCAATATATGTAGATACCTTTGTAGTTTATGGTTATAGATCAACTGAACGAACGAGAGAATGAAAGAGCCAGCGAAAGAGAGATCGAGCAAGTAATGAATGAGTAAGTAGGAGTGAGTAAATAAGTGGCATGCGTGCGTGCGTGGTGTGAGAAAAAGAGAGAGAGAAAAAGATAGATCACTTTTCAGGTTAGAAAATCTGTCAAATACATTATTTAAATATGACAGGTTTCCTAACCTGAAAAGTGGTTTTTCTTCCAAGTTCTTTCGATCAATCATTAATCATACTTGTTCTTTTTCTTAGGTTTTTAATATACTTTGTAACTTGCAGAATATTTAAATGAATTTAATTCTTTTGAAAATGAGTATAATGAATCAGAAACCAAAAACTAAATATATATTAAAAATATATAAATAAAAATATTTAACAAAATAATAAAAATGAAAAACGATAAAAAGAAAAAATATAGGTAGTGACCGTCACGTCCTTCGCGTTTCAAGAGACACGGTAGTGTCTCGTGCCAAGTTTACGCGCAGCGAGACCGACCGTGTATCTTTACGCGAAGCGACGATTTCAGAGACACTTAGATTATCGGATCTTAATAACCGCTGAATGGATCAAGTTCAGACTAGGTTTAATGGATAGCTTGGGATCGACTTATGCAATAAAAGTGTTTTCATTTTTCTTCTACGTGCCCTACGAGCGGAGATATTGCGATGCAAAGTCTGAAATTGGCAAATTTTCAATTAAGAAACGTCGTTATTATCATTATTATTATCGTCGTCATCGTCGTTTGTACAGTTCGATCTTTTCAACGGGATGGCAGCAGCTCGGGTTTCTCGCGTGCGCCAGAGACGGGCGGGGAATCCGAACGCAGCCAAGGAAGACATGTGAAGCTGTTGATATTGTCCGGGTTAATATACGAATTGTTCTACGACGTTGAACGTCGACGACAACGACGACGACGACGACGACGTTGCACCACGACGACGACGACGTTACACCACGTCGATGACGATAGAGAGTGAGAGAGCGAGGGAGCGGGAGGACAAGAGAGCGAGTGAATGAGAGAGCGAGAGGGCGTGAGTGAGAGGACCACATTGACGACGACGACGACGACGTTGCACCACGTCGACGACGACGACGACGACAATGACGACGTTGCACGACGTTGACGACGACGACGACGACGACGACGAGGAGCTCAAAGCAATACCAGCTTCAGCGTGAAAAGCATTTTGAGGACTGAAGCGTTGGCACATGCGTATTGCATCCGATGGGGCCTATTTTGGAGGTGACAATATCAATATTGATGAATAAACAAGTAATTTGTGTTTTATTAACTAATTCCGGATACTTTTTTTTCCAGAATGTATATTTATATTTATTTATTAAACGAAATAAAAAACGTCGAGGGTAAACTCTTTCTTCTTGAATATATGGAGTTCTGTGCATAAATATACTCAATATAATTTTGTATTTTATAAACATGTAGGTTAATAATTTTAAAAACCTTGACTGACAGGACTATGGCTTTCATCTCCTCATATATTATAAAAAAGAATAACATATTTCACACTACAAAATGTGTGAAATCACAACAAAATTACCTTTTTAAAAAAAGGTACAAAAAAAGCGCCAAGTATACGCGCCCGAAGTTCTTTCAAAAAAGAACTCTACAAAACTAATATCTTTCAAACCCGAAGTTCTTTCAAAAAAGAACTCTACAAAACTAATAATATCAACAAATTGCGCCAACTACAATGGGTATTTATGCAAATCAGAACATCTAATACTTTAGTTGGGTATTTATACAAATCAGAAAATCTATTTTTATTATTACTCTTTGGCCGATATTCATTGTTGATTCTCCTCCCGCTCCCTCGCTCTCTCACTCTCTATCGTCATCGACGTGGTGTAACGTCGTCGTCGTCGTCGTGGTGCAACGTCGTCGTCGTCGTCGTCGTTGTCGTCGACGTTCAACGTCGTAGAACAATTCGTATATTAACCCGGACAATATCAACAGCTTCACATGTCTTCCTTGGCTGCGTTCGGATTCCCCGCCCGTCTCTGGCGCACGCGAGAAACCCGAGCTGCTGCCATCCCGTTGAAAAGATCGAACTGTACAAACGACGATGACGACGATAATAATAATGATAATAACGACGTTTCTTAATTGAAAATTTGCCAATTTCAGACTTTGCATCGCAATATCTCCGCTCGTAGGGCACGTAGAAGAAAAATGAAAACACTTTTATTGCATAAGTCGATCCCAAGCTATCCATTAAACCTAGTCTGAACTTGATCCATTCAGCGGTTATTAAGATCCGATAATCTAAGTGTCTCTGAAATCGTCGCTTCGCGTAAAGATACACGGTCGGTCTCGCTGCGCGTAAACTTGGCACGAGACACTACCGTGTCTCTTGAAACGCGAAGGACGTGACGGTCACTACCTATATTTTTTCTTTTTATCGTTTTTCATTTTTATTATTTTGTTAAATATTTTTATTTATATATTTTTAATATATATTTAGTTTTTGGTTTCTGATTCATTATACTCATTTTCAAAAGAATTAAATTCATTTAAATATTCTGCAAGTTACAAAGTATATTAAAAACCTAAGAAAAAGAACAAGTATGATTAATGATTGATCGAAAGAACTTGGAAGAAAAACCACTTTTCAGGTTAGGAAACCTGTCATATTTAGATAATGTATTTGACAGATTTTCTAACCTGAAAAGTGATCTATCTTTTTCTCTCTCTCTTTTTCTCACACCACGCACGCACGCATGCCACTTATTTATCCAGTGAACAGGAAATGTGCAAGATGCCGGCAAGATGTCTGCAAAAAGATAGGGAGATGACGATCAACAATTGTGCAAAATGTCCCATGCCGTGATGCAGATCGTGACGGTGTTTCCTTCCTCTGATTGGTCGGCTGTCATGTGACATGCGCTATGTTAATACCGCGTTATTCAAATGTGGTATTTATCTGAAGGTGAAATGAGAACGTTATGTCAATTGCCCATTATAGAAAAAGGTCAAGTTAAATTAATTGCGGAATCATTATTAATATAAACGCAAGAGAAAAAATAAAATACATGTAATAGGAGAGGTTAAAATAAAGAAAGCAATATATATATATATATATATATACAGTTATTTATCCGATTATATATACTTGCAGTCACTGATGTAAGTATATATAATAAACTGTTATTGAATATTATTAAATATTAATTAAATATTATGAAATATTATACAACAAACTATTACAAATATCACAAATTGCACAGATAAAACTAAAACATTGGGTACTACAGTACTACAAACACGCTTACATGCTTTGTAGTACTGTAGTATCCAATGTTTTAGTTTGTTGTATAATATTTCATAATATTTAATAATATTCAATAACAGTTTATTATATATACTTACAGTGACTGTAAGTATATATAATATATAAGTATATATATACTTACAGTGACTGTAAGTATATATAATCGGATAAATAACTGTATATGTATATACATATATATTGCTTTCTTTATTTTAACCTCTCCTATTACATGTATTTTATTTGTTCTCTTGCGTTTACATTAATAATGATTCCGCAATTAATTTAACTTGACCTTTTTCTATAATGGGCAATTGACATAACGTTCTCATTTCACCTTCATATAAATACCACATTTGAATAACGCGGTATTAACATGGCGCATGTCACATGATAGCCGACCAATCAGAGGAAAGAACACCGTCACGATCTGCATCATGACATGGGACATTTTGCACAATTTTTGATCGTCATCTCCCTATCTTTTTGCAGGCATCTTGCGCATTTCCTGTTCACTGGGTTAATATAGAAATTGGTGAGATTTTTGAATATATTAACAAGGTGAATGTAAAGTCTAACCCTGGAAGTGATGGTATTCCTCCTATATTTTTAAAATCCTGCAATTTTATTCTCGCTAGAATATTATGGCTCATTTTTAATAGATCTTTGGGTAGTGGCATTTTTCCTAGTGCATGGAAGAGATGTGTTGTGACTCCAATCTTTAAGGGAGGTGACAAGTCCATCATTTCCAATTATAGACCTATTTGTAAACAAAATTTATTTCCTAAGATTCTCGATAATATTATTGCCAGAAAATTGTCAACGTTATTAAAGAATGTGATCATCGGTGAGCAGCATGGATTTGTTGCGAATCGTTCGACCGCAACGAATTTAACTGTCTACTATGATTTCGTCGTCACAGCCGTGGAAGAGGGATTACAGGTTGATTCTGTTTATACCGAACTTCAAAAAAGCGTTTGACCGGGTCGATCATGGTATTCTTATTACCAAATTGCGTGATATTGGGATTAATGGAACTCTACTTGATTGGATATCGAGTTTCCTGAGGGATAGAACCCAAAATGTAAAATTTGGTGAGTTTCTTTCCAGGGATATAGCAGTCTCATCGGGTGTGCTCCAGGGTTCTCACATGGCTCCGGTGCTTTTTAATTGTTTTATTAATAATTTGAAGCGTGTATTTCTTTATTCATATTTTCTACTTTACGCGGATGACTAAGTCTTCCGTCGAATCGCGAAGCCAAGTGATGCTCTTCTTCTCCAACAAGATCTTTTAAGCCTTGACGACTGGTGTAAGGTTAATAATACTCAGTTTAATCTGGCTAAATGTCAGGTGATTCACTTTAGTAAGAGGAGAGAGATTTATTCACATAACTACGTATTGTGTGATGCCCCTCTTTCAAACGTTAAATCTGTTCGCGATCTAGGAATAACTTTCTCTAGTTACTTATCATTTGATTTGCACATTAACTCCATTACTAATGCGGCATTTAGGAAGCTTGGCTTTGTGTTGCGTGCTTGTAAATTTTTCGATTACTTATTCACGTTGAAACTTTTATTTTGCATCCTTGTGAGATCCCGGCTGGAGTACGCCTCGATAGTGTGGGCTCCCTACCAGGCGACGCATTGTTATTCGATCGAGAAAATCCAACATCGTTTTTTCCGTAGCGTTAGCTTTAAATTAGGCAAGCCGATGGATTTCTGCGACCACAACTACGACTACGTACTACAGAAGTTGAACTTACAAACGCTGGAAGAGCGAAGAATAATGTCGGATCTAATGTTCCTGTCCAATTTGATAAACAATAGGATTGATTGCCCCGATTTGTTGGAGCGAGTCTGTTTGTATGCGCCTGAAAGACCTTTGAGACCCCATGAGCTGTTCTTTGTTGAGCCACACAGAATGTCGTACGGTAAATTCAAACCGCTCAATCGGATTTGCATAATGGCGAATCGGGTATCGTCTCACGTTAACTTTTTCGACATTTCTCAAAACAGGCTAAAAAATATTTTACCTTGCGTTTTGGAGCGGATTAAATTGGACTAGGCCTATCCAGAGTTTCCTTCGTTATATTATCTTTTGCGTTTTTGTTATTTGTACTTCCTCGCGCGTCCTCAACCGATATCGATCATGCATTTGTATTTTTTGTAATCAGAGGGTATTATTCCCGTTAATAAACAATATTATTATTATTATTATTATTATTATTATTAAAAGAGTACAATATTACATATTGTATAAAATATTCTATTATATAAAAAAACCTTAATCACATAACAATAAACGATCGCAATATTGCATACGGTATATGAAAAAATTTTATCGCGATATTATAAATACACGCCGCATTCCCCTCACGCGTCACCGCGGAATACCGTAGTGCCCCCACGGGAGGGTGCTGGTGGAGCCGGATACGACGTACCGTTTGTCGTGCGGGCTGAGGGCGAGCTTCGTCTCCGATACGGTGTAGACGCGATGCAGCTTCGATTGTATCCGCGACTGTCGACAGGTCATTTCCGTTGATTCCCTCAAACAGCTCGCGTAGTCGTCGAACGTTATCGTTCTGCCTACGACGCTCCTGCACACGCCCTTGATCCTCTTCGTGTCCCTCTTTCCGCATACCCTCAGCGCGTACATCTTCGCCCTCAACCCGATGAACTCGGTCATGACGGCGCCGTTGTTCTCGTCCTTCATGAGACCCGGCACCTTCTTGTTCCGCAGGGGCATACCGTACGCGTTGTCGGCGGGGTAGTCGCTCGTGTCGAAGCGCGCGATGTCGCACGCCATGTCCGCGTACGCGTCCTCGCACTCGATGCCGTATATCAGGCTGTCCGTGTCCGTGTATATGATCCGACACTTGTCGCCGTACAGCGGTGCCATGTACTCGTAGTGAAACTCGTACAGACGCGTCTTCGAGATATCCAGTATGCACATGCCGACGTATATCGGCCGGTTGAACGTCGCCTTCAGTCTGCGCAGCTCCACGGCGAGGAGATTCTCCCCGAACACGGCCCTGCTGTGGAAGTTCGGACGCGCGATAAAAGCCTCGGCGCCGTGTCTCCCGTCCCAGTGCGTCACGAGTTTAATGTCCACGCGATTACGCACGTTCTCCATCGTCTTACCGAACACCGCGTTGTTCATTACTTTATACAATTTTTTTTCGAAATCGTTTTTCGCGGCCGTTCTAAATTGCGTGTTCAACTCGATGTAATCGCGGAGCCACGGAGATTGCGCGAATTCTAAGACGCGATGGATTTTTGTGACGCGAAGCCCGTGGCGCGTGCATTGCTGCAAGGTGCGATAGTGTACGACGTACCGCTCCTTATCGCACAGAGTCGCGAGGAGCTTTTCCTGCCGCTTATCGGGCGGTGTCTCGCGCGTCGGACAGAACGGCAGGTCCGAGTGCGCGTCGTGAAGATACCGCGGATACTCCAGATCGACCTCGAGGATGTACTCGGTGGGCGAGTCTGGTGGGATCGCGCTCACGTCGAGCGTCGAGACGTCCTCGACCCAGCGAAAACCCGAGCTGGGCAGCGGCTGACACACTGCCCATCCGTACAGATTGTTCACGTCGTAGTACATCAGGTACGTCGACGGTTCGCACGGATCGTTGGACGGCGCGTACCCGTTGTTTGCTCGCGCGTATCGGTGCGAGCATTGACTCAGACCGCCGCGCACGCCGCGTTCCACGAACAGCACCATATCAACGTCCGTCAGCAGCTCGAACTCGATGCCCGTGTGCAGCAGCATCGCGTCCCACGTGTACCCGGTAGCATGTAGTAGTGCGCCGAGTCCAGACCGTAACTCCGTATACACGTGTCGCGGAAATTTTGGAACACATCCGCCAGGAGGAGAACGTCCGTCTTCAGGTACAGGTCGCTGTACTGTCCGAGAGTCTCGATAGAAAACCTATTCCACACGGTTATCGCGTGCGCGTAATCGTCACCGGATACCGTATCACCGGTCAACGAACTGTGGAACGACTCGCGCGGCGGTAAACGAGTCTCGAGCAGTTTATCGGCGCTATCGACGTACTTGTACGGAAATACGCCTTTCCGCGTGAGGAGCTCGAAATCCTCTTCGGAGAGATGTCGAAACTCCGACCGTAGGATTCTCATGTGGCTCCGGTCGAGATAGGACGCTAGTTTGTCGAGACTGGCGCCGAGAAACTTGTACGAGTCTATGAACCGCAATTTCACGCACGTTCCGCACCCGTTCCTGTCCTCCGCGTTCGCGACGTTCTTCGTGAACGCGATGTACCGCTCCTTCGTCAGCGGCAGTAACTCCACGCTACTCTCGAAGGCGTTCGCCACGTCCTCGATGATGAAGTGCGCGTCGTACCCTGAGAGATTGTGAAATATCACCGGGATAACGTGCGAGTCCTTGTAATTCAGATTGCACGTCGAGTGCGCCGGGCCTTTGTAGCGACCGGTAAGGTGGCAGTGATCGCGCACTTGGGCGTCGGTCGCCGCGAACGGCTTACCGCACACGTGGCACAGCGCGGCGGCGTCTCGCAGTTCCTCGCGCTGCTCCGGGGTGAGGTCCCTCATGGGCGCGTTTGACGCGAGGATCGCCTTGACGCGCTGCGCCAGTTCGCCGAGCTCGCCAACGAACCGCGGCACGCAGTCCTCCCCGCGACGCGATCTGTACGCGGACAACGACTCGTCGTAGGCGCAACTGACGTAGTATCCCACGCTGAACGCCCTGTGCCGTTGATACGCGCCGGTCTTCGCAGTATCCTCCTCGTTCTTCTCCAGCGTACACTCTAGGTCGGCGTAGACGACGAACGGTGCGCGCTCCTTCCTCTTGAAGTTCCGGAAGGCCAGCAGCTTATCGTCCTCGTTGGGAAGAATTATCGCGCAGTCGTTGATACGCCCACAGTCGATGGCGTGAGCGGACAGTCTCTCAACGGTCGGGAAGTAGTGTAGACACCTGTGTATTGTGCGACGCCGTAAATGAACGACGTTCGCGACCGCGTGACTAGCCCACGTTCCGCCGTGAACGTGGGGAGTCACGGGTGATTAGAGGTCGAGTTAGATGGTCAGCGAGGACCAATCCACGGTAAATTGCGGGACTGAAGTATTGGGCGCCAGGTGCGTGAACGCACCACTCGGAAAATCGACACAAACGATATCGCGAGACGATATGGGCAAGGGTCGGATATAATGAGAGCCTGGAGAGGAGAGAGTCAGTAACGAGTCATATAAAATTAACAAATGATATATTTGGCATTGCAAGTAACAAGTAGGTAGGGATCCAAATAAATACGAACGACGCAAAACAATCCGATCAACACAAAACAATCCGATCAACGCAAAACGGGCACGATAAGTACAATTGAATAACCGCAAAAGAGACAAAATAATCGTACGGGATGTAGCCACGCGGGAGGTCGTTTATATCGCGGTAATTATTACGTACACGACGCCGATTTTGGAGACACGAGCGCGTCGGCGTCGAGATCTCGCGGATCGGTCGTGACGCTAAATTCCGAACGATATCGACGGGATGAACAACACCCGGAAAAAACACCTGAAACGCAAGACGATAGGTACGCGATACTCTATGCGGGAGCGGACTCCACGCTACGAGACGGAAAACGATAATCTTGCCGATACGCGAGCGTTACTTCACGCAACGAGACAAGAGCGTTATTCCACGCGAGCGATACGAAAACGATACTGGAGCGTTACTCCACGCAAACGATAATTACCGTAATCCAATTACCGTCAACGACGAGACGATCTCGCAATCAAATAAACGAAACGATATGATACGGAAAATACGCGATACGACGATACGCCATACAACATATGCGATACAATATGATACGATACAAATGACTGGAGCCGGCGAATCCCGAGAGGGAGGATATAATCACTCCGGTACTCAACACCTTGCGGTGGCTCGGTACATTCGGGAGTGTACGGGATTAGACTATTTTCGCGATACGCTTTCCGGAGCCGACGGGCCTCGATAACACGCCTCCGGCAAGTTATCTCGATCTTTTAATTACTACTGAGGCTCGAGGTGCCGTCTTGGCCGGGAACGGAATCTAATAAGTCGCCGAGTGAGGTTCTTATAGGTTGGCGCTCGTCCCACGTCGTCCTGATCTGCAGGTGTGATATTTGTCTAAGGGCCTCAGAGTCGCTCCTTACGATTTGCTAGCCGGGCTCGCAGTGAGGATCGCGGAGCGCGCCGGGAGGGCCTTATTAGTCCGCACATCGATTTGCGCAACTCATCGATTTGGCGACGATAGATCCATGCTTCGGCCGCTACGTCGACTCATCCGCAGCCCCTCGGGTGACACTTCTTGTAATTCTTCTTGCGCTGCCTATTCCCGTCGCTACTACCAGTAGTTCCCTGCCAGAGCGGCCAAACTCTGACAGGGACGAGGCGGAAAGATCCTCCACCCGCTCTGGCCAGCGGGCCCGCCTCGGTACTCGGGAATAGCAACTTGCAGGCCGTGATAACGCTGGCGAGCAGATCCTCTGCTCGGTAGGCCGAGGGGGCGGTAATTTGGAGTTGTGCCCCGGTATCGCTGAGAGTCCGCTAGGACTCGGCTCCTCCCGGGCTCCTGATGCTCGCTTCCGGTCATCTTGCAGGACTTCTCTTCGCCCCGTCCTTCGCTCCTCCATGTCCGGCAGCCTCTCCGTTGCCTGTATCCTCATTCGGCTATTCTGCAATCCTCTCGCAATCTTTTTGTAAAAGTAAATCGACAAGAACGCGACGGATCGCTCCCCCTCGGGGGCTGGAGCGACTCCAATAAATTCCCCCCCTCGGTTGAGCAACGCCCTTGTGACGGACGCCAAAACGTCACGTCACAATTGTTATAAATACTTTTTGTGATATGACAGGCGAAAAACAGATAGGGATGGTGTTTCTACGAAAACTTACCGATCGCAGATGTACTTCTGGTGATGCTTCGTACTAAGTTGCGCGCTAACCAGGCGCGACAGGTTCCTGATCCACGCGAAGTGCCCCGGTTGTCTCGCGCGGTCGTCGAGCACGTACAGCAGGTTGACGTGTCTGTCTCGCTTGTAATCGGTCAGCCGCAGCGGAGCGATAGCCCCTCGCTTGCACTCGTCATCCTCGGTAAAAACGTTTATCGATATCCCGTTCTTGCGCTCGAACTTACCGATCTGGTCGAGCGTCATCGGAAAGTCTATACCCCTGACGTCTAACACGGTTCTGTAGTCGGGGTATTGCGTCACCTTATCCGCGTGTTCAACGCTTGGATGTAGAGCGGCGACCACCGCCAACGCGAAGCACGCGTTGTCCTTTGCTCGCACGTTCACCACCGCGTGTTTCAACCGTATCGCGCGCGGTATATCGACGACGCACCCAGCGTGCATGGGGTTGTACTTGTTCACGTTGACCGTTAAGTTCAGTATCTTGGACAACGCCCACTCGCTGTCCCGCTCTTGAAACTCGTCGAGCGCCGCCAGAGTGGCCTCCATCACGCGCTCGTCGTACCACTCGCGGAGTTCGGACGTGGGTAGTAGCCCGTGGTTCCTCGTGGCGATCATCTTTACCGCCGTCTTCTCGCCCGTTACGAACTCCGCGTTGAACGCGGTGTTCACCTTGACACTGTTCAACGTAGTGAGGCTACCGCGCACGCGCTCGATCACCACGTCCCGGGCATCCTCGAGGAATCGGCGCGGCTCGACGCGGTCGTCGTTGATCACCGCACCGGTGAGCACGCGACTCTTGAACGCCGTCTCTACCTCCGTCCAGGAGAGTCCGGTCCGCTCGCTGAGTCCCGCGCCCACGTACAAGAATCGTCGTCTCAGACGGTTCCTCACGCCCTCCAGTCGCGCGATCCTCGCGACCGCGGCGAGCCTCCGCCCGGTCACCGATCGCGAGCTCCCTCCCCCGCGCGCGCACTCTTCCCGCGATCCTCGCAGGTATTCGTCGCACCTGAGTTCCCAGTCGAGGTACGTGCCGAGCGTCCCGACGCGCCCGGCGAGCTCGGTGAGCCCGCGCTCGTCCATCGTCCTCGCGCAGAGCGTTCCTACGCCTCGACGCACTCGCACGTTCGTCGCTCGTGCGTCGAGCAATGACGTTCCACGTCGTTAACGTCCTCGTTCATCACCTTGAACCGCTCTGCGTAGAACGGGAAGCCCTCGTACTTCGTCAGTTCATTTTTTTAATTTGTCCGTTCCTCGTCCGGTTTTGACCGTTCGTTATAATATTGCCTTTTCTCTATCGACCTTTCGTGATTCGCTAGTCGCTTTCCGTCGATTATGTAGATATAGGTCGTTCGATATATACCGTCCATCACCGTCGGTTCGCACGACCGCCCAAGACCGGTGGGAATCGTGACGCACAGCGCTACGTCTCTGTCCTCGACCTTATAGGCGATGTCCTCCGTGTAGTACTGCCAGTTCCACGATCTTCTTCGCGTCCCTGTTTCCGCGTTCTTGCACTCTCTCAGCATCCGCGCGTACAGTGCCCTTCGCGCGTGATACGGCCAGTCTACTACGCTCCTCTTTTGAATCACGACTCCCTGTCCCGTGGAACGTTCGCCGGTTCGACGCGCGCCGATCTCGCGGTCGCGCAGAAAACGCGCTAGCGAGAGTCGTCGAACGCTCCCGGAACCGGTCCCTTCCGGAGCATCGTCCCCGGGAACGTCGTGCACGTCCTCGAGAACCTCGGCGACGTCCTCCTCGAGAGGGCTCATGCGTTCGTTGAAGACTCAATCCCGCATCCTCGCGCGTCGGTTTAGCGGGGTCGACGATCGCGCGCCTACGTCCCCGTGGCCTCGTCGCGCGACCCTCGCGCCTCGATCGCTCGACACGCGGTACAATCGATGATCCGCGGCGCCAGACCGTCTATGTGATCACGCTGCCCAGGCTGGTTGTAGTGCGCGAGGGTCGCACCTGCGGTACCGTCGCACCTCGGGATCGCGTCTCAGGTGTTCCGGTAACCTGTCCCACAACCCTTCCACGTAGTCGCCGTATCGTTCCAGGAGAACGATCTTCGGAACGTACCGCAACTGCTCGCTCGTCAGACCGAGGATCTCTCTATCGTCCGGCAGCAACAGGAACATCGTCGCGATAACCTCGCAATTTTGAGAATAACCGTTGCACCGCGAACGCGCACCTACTGGATCGGTACGACGCGAACGATCGTCGTCGATGCTCATTCGGATTTACGGACGGTCTTTGAAACGCGCGCTTCGGACGATTTAAGCGCACCAAATGGCAAATCGTGCAGGTACTCGATGTACTCGCGCACCCATTCCCGCATCGTTTCCTCGGTCATCAGACCTGTCCTGTACTGCGTGTACAATCGATCCGGAAGGTGGCTCAATATATAGTTATGAAAGACTTCCGTTGAACAGGTTGGATTCATCGGATCTCGCTTCATCCACAGCGCGCACGTCTCCATCAACGTTACTTTCATGTGCCAACCCTCGCTCATGCGGCGCGCGGGCGCATCGACGTCGCTCTTCCGCCTCCTCTGATTCCACAAATACTTCGACAGAAAGGCGATTATTACTCGTAGATTTTGCACCACCGATCGTATTGGATTCCAGACCCGATACACGAAATCGAAGGTGTTATAGAGAATCGTATCGAACTGTCTAAAAACGATATCCAATTCCGCCTCATCCATGAACTGCTCCAACTCGTTATCAACGTTCGACGCGTCCCTCGATCCAGGCTTCTTTAAACCGGACTTTCCGGGCTCCATGCGACCAAAGGTTAATCGCAACGAGTTGTTCAAGGAACACCGACTCCGACGCGTTTGCTCGATCGGACGCGCTCCGCTCGTTATATACGCTTCATATAGAAAAACCGTTATCAGCGGATGACCAAAAGTATAACGTCTTTGACAAGGACGCCACCCGCTTCCGGCGATAAAGGATCCTAACCGAAAAAAAACGTCGACCAGAACACCGCTCGCTTTCGGTGATATCAGGGAAAATCGTTATCAGCGCATGACCAAAAATAACGTCGTCGACCGGGACTCCGCCCGCTTCCGGTGATAAAAAAACATCTAACGGAAAATCCAGTGGAGGAGAAAAACCCCGCCCACTTCCGGTGATAAAAGGTTGTTCAGACTTTTATCAATAATTACAACTGCGATTTTCTTTATCATCTTAATTTCTGCATGTACATATTCCTTTCATCGATTCTAAGCCTCAAAATAAGAACTTGTTATGAAGCGAATCGAAGACAAACACGCGTTCGTCTTGCCTCGCTACCGAATCCGACACCGGCTAGCTTCCGAATCAGCTGATCATTGTCATTAGAGCATCGCGAGTCGAGTCGATCGGACTTAAAGCCACAGTGTATCTCTTACGAAGTTTCTTTGCTGTTAAAACGCGCTTTCGACGTGTTACAATAAAGCCTTTGTTAATCATACATTCAAAGTTCATTTCACATCTTCCGCTCTTTCACTTATTCAGCTTTACGGTCTTCCTTCGCTTCTCGCCGTGTTGCACCAAGGTGGATCGAGTAGCCGAAAGTGCAATTCGTCGGCAACGATTGAAGAACCAAGAACATTTTGGTCCTTCGAGCCGGATCTTCTTTGTCGCTTCTTTCTCACAGTGTCCATTCTAGTGCTATCTATGTTTCGACCTCCTGGTTGCTGAGATTGAACTCCACGAGGGTCCGCCTGGTCGTCCGTTGTAAGAAGGGGTTCAGCGTCGAAATCTGTAAGCCACATTCTGTCAATCGTTATTCTTTGCCATTCCAAGTAATTATCATTATCGGTGTCAGCTCATTACTCACTCGACCTTTCGAAGTTTTTCACCATGCCAACCGTCACTTCTGTTGTCGAGAAACAACAAGATTTCTTCGGTCGAATAGCTCGGGCTTACACAAATACAAAAAAACTTGGACAAGAGAAACTAAACAAGTTTACATTAACCGCGCGAATCCACCAGCTCGACTCAGACTGGAATAAATTTCAATCGAACCACGATAAATTAGTCGAATCTATTACGGACGAACAACGCTCACTTGACTATTTCTCAAAAGATTTATATGCAACTTGTGAGGAATCTTACTTCGACTCTAAATCGAATCTTCTTCAATTGCAAGACTCATTCGCTGAGCCGAAACCAGACGCACTCAACACTATCAATCACCTGCTGTTCCGGATCTAGTCGCGCTTTGCCAAAAATCAGCTTACCGAAATTCACGGGCAACTATTATGACTGGCCAGCGTTCCGAGATCTCTTCTCATCGATGGTCGTGTCCAATCAAGATCTCTCTCCCGTGGAAAAATTGCATTATCTACGAAGCCAGGTTTCGAGTGAAGCGTCGCGACTCATTGCAAATATATCGATTACGTCTGATAACTTTCCTCGCGCATGGGAATCGCTCACTTCGCGATACGAAAATAAGCGCGCTATTGTTTCTTCGAACCTTGATCGAATCTTCGACTTGAAACCGCTCACGCAAGCTACAAGTAGCGATCTCAAGCACCTTCTTTCTACGATCAAGGAATCTCTCGGGTCTCTAGCTGCTCTCCACGTTCCCGTTGAAAGCTGGGACTCGATTCTCGTCCACTTCGTCACTCGAAGATTGGACCCCACCATTCTCGAAGCATGGGAAATTCACCTCGGTGAGTCCACGGAGCTAGCTACATTCTCTCAACTGGAGGTCTTTCTCGAAGGGCGCATTCGCGCTCTCGAGGCTATCAGTTCTCGCAATTCCGCCTCCAAGTTAACTGCTCCGAAAGCAGGCTCAAAATCTAAGCCTGTTCGTATTCACTCAGCTGCAATAACCAAATCGGGATGCTCCTGTTGCTCAGCTTCGCACTATATCGCCTCATGCTCAGAGTTTGCGTCCAAATCTCTTGACGATCGTCGGAAATTCGTTGAGACAAAAAATCTGTGCTTCAACTGCCTCGGAAATCATCGTTTTGCAGATTGTCGCTGTCTCAAACGATGTCGCCTGTGCAAGGCTCAACATCATACTCTGCTTCATCGGGAGACAACATTCACACCATCAGTTCCATTTCTTTCATCATCGAGTTCGCCTTCCTCTTCAGTAGTAAGTGTCGAGAAACCAACCGCCGTAGCTCACTTCGTTTCATCTGGAGTCGATCATTCCGAGCGACAAACTCTGCTCGCCACAGCTCAGGTTCGTCTCTTGGTTGATGAATCACGAAGTCTCGTACTTCGCGCACTCTTGGATCAGGGTTCAGAAATCTCATTGATTAGTGAATCTATCGTTCAATTAATGCGTCTTTCGCGCAGTCGATCGTCGCTGAACATCGCTGGAGTCGGTGCTCACAAAGTCGGATCTGTCCGGGGAGTGGTTTCCGTGCAACTTCATTCGTGTGTCGACCCATCATCATTCTTTACGGCAACTGCTTATATCCTACCTCAGTTGACAGGTAAAATACCATCGGAGCCAATCAACACTTCTTCATGGGACCATCTTGAGGGACTACCATTCGCCGATCCAGACTTTGCGACGCCAGCTCAGATAGATATCATCCTCGGAGCTGACATCTATGGACATCTTCTTCGTGATGAGCTCCGCAAGGGACCATCCAATGCTCCTGTCGCTCAGCACACTACACTTGGTTGGATCGTCTCTGGATCAACCTCGCAAAAATACAGCCAAATCCACCAAGTGACGACCGTATCGCTTTCCTCCGACGAAGAACTTAGTCTCAATGACTCCTTGCAAAGGTTCTGGACTCAGGAGGACATTCCGTCATCGACTCACGCGAGGCTCCACGCAGATGAACAAGCGTGCGAAGAGCACTTTCGCACAACTCACTCTCGTGATCCAACTGGACGCTATATTGTCAGGCTGCCGTTCCGGTCTGATATCGGATGCCTGGGGGATACTCGCCAGGCTGCGGAGCAATCCATGTGACGAGTACAGCGACAGATCGTCATCAACAACACCTTTGGTCAACTATACAAGAACTTCATGGCGGAGTACGCTAGTTTACGGCACATGCAACGCTGCACCGTCCCCACCGACGTACAATCCGCCTCTGTATATCTGCCACATCACGGAGTTCTTCGTCAACAAAGCACTACAACCAAACTGCGAGTTGTTTTTAACGGATCATACCGCACAAAGTCTGGATACTCACTCAACGACTGCCTTCACACTGGTCCAAAGCTTCAACAGGATCTCGACGCCGTTCTGCTCCGTTGGCGTGTCCATCCATACGTGTTCGCAGCTGATATCGAAAAAATGTATCGGCAGATTCTCGTTCACCCTGACGATCAACCAGCTCAAAAGATCATTTGGAGTGAAGCGGGGCCTCCGCTCGAATATCTTCTTTGCACGGTCGCCTTCGGTTTAGCATGTTCGCCATTCTTGGCAATACGTGTTATTTTACAACTTGCTGACGATGAGGAACATCGCTTTCCACAAGCAGCTCAGATCTTACGTGATGATATGTACGTTGACGATGTGCTTTCAGGTGCTGACACCCCAGAACGCGCGGCTGACAAAGCCAAGCAGTTAGCACAGTTACTCATAGCGGGCGGCTTTCCGTTGCAGAAGTGGTCCACCAACGATCTCACCATACTGGCCAATATTCACGAATCTTCGCAGCTTGATTTTTCGAACCGAGAATTCAACGCAGAGGCTAGAACTCTCGGACTCATATGGAATCCAAACTCAGACACGTTCCGATTCAAGGTCAGTGCTGTTGTCTCTTCTTCTTCTATCACGAAACGCACAATTCTGTCTCGTATCTCTCAGCTCTTTGATCCTCTTGGTTGGCTCTCGCCCATCACTCTCGTTGGGAAAATGCTCATTCAGCAGCTCTGGAAGGACCAGATCGAATGGGATGACCCCGTTCCAGCCGCAATTTCGCAGAAATGGGTGAGCTTCGCCGACAATCTCACGACCGTGGAGTCGTACTCCATTCCGAGGTGGCTTCATACGCACTCAGACTCGCAGGCCATTGAAATCCATGGCTTCTCCGACGCGTCACACGACGCTCTCGGGGCTGTCGTCTACCTTCGCTCATTCTCTGAGTTTTCAGATGTTAATATCACTTTACTCGTGGCAAAAAGCAAAGTAGCTCCACTCAAAAAACAGACGATTCCTCGACTTGAGTTATCCGCTGCGATGCTGCTGGCTCGTCTGATCTCTCGCATCCGCAAAATACTCCTCAAGTATCAATCTGTTCCAGTGCATCTTTGGCTTGACTCTAGCGTTAGTCTCGCGTGGATTAGAGGTCAGCCATCACAATGGGCAGAATTTGTCGCAAATCGGGTCGCTGTAATTCAGGAGCTTGTTCCAGATGCAAAATGGCACCACGTCGCTGGAACCGATAATCCAGCCGACTGCGCATCCAGGGGACTTCTGCCACTTCAACTTCTCAATCATGAGCTCTGGTGGCACGGACCTGCCTGGCTAAAACAACCGTCTGTGATGTAGCCGACAACCGTGCCCGCTCTCGACGTTACGGTCGATCTAGAGCATCGACGCTCTCGCTGCACGATGATCAACATCGCACTCAAGTCAACCTGGGACCTAATCGATCGGTATTCGCAGCTCAATCGGCTGCTGCGTATCACTGCCTGGCTTAAGCGCTGTGTTTCTCGGTTCAGAAGCAATCCACATCCATCAAATCCGCATGCACTTACGCCTGAGGAAATTCACGAGTCGCTACTTTTCTGGATCAAAGAAACTCAAAGCCGCTACTTCGCCAATGAGTTGTACGCCGTCTCAAAGGGTACCCCACTCCCTCGCTCGAATCCGTTATCAAAACTGACTCCTATTTTAGGTCAAGATGGTATTCTCCGAGTTGGTGGACGACTCAACCATTCACTGCTAGATCCAGATGCTAAGCATCCTGCCATTCTACCTCGAGAGTGCTCATTCTCTCGCCTCGTCATCTCAGACGTGCATCATCGAACTCTTCATGGCGGGGTGCAACTTATGCTAGCCACGCTCCGCCGGCAATATTGGATTCTGGGTGGTCGCTCTCCTATCAGCTCGTTCGTTCGACGATGCGTTCGCTGCTCTCGCTACCGTGCAGTCGCAGCACGAGAACTTATGGGCCAGCTTCCTTCTTCTCGGGTTACACCGGCACGACCGTTCCTCAATTCGGGTGTCGACTATGCTGGGCCGTTCACGTTGCGCACATGGCGTGGACGCTCCGCTCGTCAGTATAAAGGTTATCTCGTTGTATTTGTCTGCTTTTCATCTTCAGCAATACACCTAGAGCTTGCCACAGACTACACCACTCAAGGCTTTCTCGCTGCGTACAAACGCTTCACCGGACGCCGAGGCTTGTGTCAAACGATAACGAGCGATTGCGGAACCAATCTTGTTGGAGCCAATGCCGAATTGCGACGAATGTTCTCCGCAGCCTCCAAGGAGCTAGCTGATCTTGCACACGTTCTCGCTGCTGATGGCACGGCTTGGAAATTTAATCCGCCTGGAGCGCCTCATTTCGGCGGCAAGTGGGAGGCCGCGGTGAAGTCGACCAAGTTCCATCTTCGTCGTATCATTGGAGACGCCGTTCTGACATACGAGGAGTTCAACACGCTGCTAACACAAATTGAGGCAGTACTCAATTCCAGGCCTCTCTGTGCATTATCGGAAGATCCTGACGACCTGGACGTGCTGACACCTGCGCACTTTCTCATTGGGGCACCGCTGGCAGTAGTTCCTGAGCCAATTTTAATCGACGTTCCCGTCTCTCGACTCTCACGCTGGCAATTGCTGCGCCAGTTCATTGACCGATTCTGGAAGAGATGGTCGGCAGAGTATCTTCACCATCTCCAAACTCGTAACAAATGGCACCAGCCCGAACGCAATGTCAAAACGGGGGATCTTGTTCTCGTCGTCGACGAGCGCACACCGCCAAGCAAGTGGCCTCTGGCAAGAGTCATCGCCGTTCATCCCGGCGCGGATGGCCTTGTCCGGGTGGTTTCGGTGCGCACGTCGACGTCGACATACAAACGCCCCATCACCAAACTTTGTCCGCTTTACGTGTCATAAAATTACTCTCTATTATTTCGCTGTTCTTTGGGTTTGTCGTGTTCGGTCACACTTGCAAATAGTCTCGTCGTAATCGTAATTCACGCGTGCGTTCATTATCCTCGCTGATTATATCATTAGTTCTTCGTCCATTATCAGCGGCGTCATCGCCCCTGAAGCGGGCGGTAATGTTCAGACTTTTATCAATAATTACAACTGCGATTTTCTTTATCATCTTAATTTCTGCATGTACATATTCCTTTCATCGATTCTAAGCCTCAAAATAAGAACTTGTTATGAAGCGAATCGAAGACAAACACGCGTTCGTCTTTCCTCGCTACCGAATCCGACACCGGCTAGCTTCCGAATCAGCTGATCATTGTCATTAGAGCATCGCGAGTCGAGTCGATCGGACTTAAAGCCACAGTGTATCTCTTACGAAGTTTCTTTGCTGTTAAAACGCGCTTTCGACGTGTTACAATAAAGCCTTTGTTAATCATACATTCAAAGTTCATTTCACATCTTCCGCTCTTTCACTTATTCAGCTTTACGGTCTTCCTTCGCTTCTCGCCGTGTTGCACCAAGGTGGATCGAGTAGCCGAAAGTGCAATTCGTCGGCAACGATTGAAGAACCAAGAACAAGGTCCTAACCGAAAAAACACGTCCGATAACCAAAAGAGGGGGAAAAACCCCCGCCCGCTTCCGGTGATAAAAGGCCCCCATTATCGCCCAGGACTCCGCCCGCTTCCGGTGATAAAAGGTCCTAACCGAAAAACACGTCCGATAACCAAAATCATCGCCACCCAGGGCGACGCCCACTTCCGGTGATAAAGGGCCCTAACCAAAAAAACACGCCCGATAACCAAAATCATCGCCACCCAGGACGACGCCCACTTCCGGTGATAAAAAAATCTAACCGAAAATACAGTGGAGGGGGAAAACCCCTCCTCACCCAAACCCCCTCTCCCTCTCCCAGGCCACGCCCATTTTCTACCTCCCTGGAAAAGTGGTCCAGAAACGGCCTAGTATACCTACTATTCTCCTTTACAGAATACAGAAGACATATAAACTTTCTTACTTTAATATTATTAATTTTTATACTGGGAAAGTATATGCTTGTGTGGAAGAGCACGAGGAGACGGGCTTCGCCCGTCACCTAGTACACTTCCACATAAAAAAAAACTTTTAGGTGACCAAAAGTACTGCGTGGAAGTTACAATATAGAACCTTACTTTGCGTGGAACCTCGCTTCACATGAATTGAAAACCTATTTGGAATCGTACTAATTTGCATTGCAAGTACACACGCGTTTAATTTCGCGCACTTTGACGTCACCGCGCATGCTCGGTCAGTGTGCTCTACGTCGGTAGACCGCCGGTATGACAGACTTCCTAACCCCGAAACTGTCATTTTTCAGTAGGTGATAACTTTCTTTCTAATTGAGAGCGACGATTTTCCTTCTCGCAATCGTATTTTCTCATCAAAATAAACGATATTGCAAAGTTAGAAGGAAATCGGTGAGGAAGCCCGTCTCCTTCAGTTTTACCGAAGCGAAAAAGAACATTATTTGGAATGATAACTATACGCTCAACTAATTTTCATTAATTATTAAAAAACTATTATTTCCCAAACTCTAAAAGTGGTTTCCTAAACTTTCCCAAACGATTCCCAAATTATTGAAATGGAAAACAATGAGAAATATCAAAGATTATAAACGTTTTTCCATTATATAGCCTATAGTCAAAAAGTCCGTAGATTATTCCCTAGATTATACTGCACGTCTGGGTGATGACTTTCAATTCGATTTTGAGGGGAAATCATTATTTCAACATCATTTGTTATATCAGTTCCTGTATGCAGTCTGCAGTCTTTCTGCATTCAAAATTTGTAGCGGGTATTTGACGAAAATCTGTTCTAACAGAATTGGCTATCTGGGTTTATGCGCATATTGTTATTAACATATGTAATTTTCGTCGCTTTTCAACTGTTTGTTAATGTGTTGGCACATTCGCACTGATTCGAGTAACTACTTATATCGACAGTAAAGTGGATGTACACCGCGTGAAAGTGGATGTGGCTTCGTAGTTCTCTACGTCCACAAAAAGTGGATGCGATGGCGCTCGAATCAGCGGCCGAACAGCGTTAGGACTCATGCCCACAGGACGCGGTAACGCGGCAATGCACCAGCATTTCTGGTAATGCTAAATATATAACTTCGGTATTACCAGAAATACAAGACGGTGATTGGCCACCGCGTTGCCGCATTACCGCATTGCCGCGTTACCGCGTCTTGTGGGCGTGAGCCCTTACACAAAATACAGGGGCATGGCCGCTCTCAGGTTACTCTCTGCTATTACTTGGGTGAAAATTACAGAAAATGCTTTTTACAAAAATTTGGCAATTTGTACGCACAAAATCGCAAGTCAGCGACATGGGGACACAATTAAAGAATATGAGGATGCTTTTTGAAGTGACTTTAGAAGCGTCATAAAAGAGAATTCTGTGTTCTCCTGTATTCTGTAAAGGAAAACACAGAATTTTCTTTTATGACGCTTTTAAAGTCACTTCGAAAAGCATCCTCATATTCCTTAATTGTGTCCAAACACCGCTCAACAGCGATTTTGTGCGTACAAATTGCGAAATTTTTATAAAAAGCATTTTTTGTGCAAATGACAGCACCATCGCGAAAAAGTTCACTAGCAACTCCAGGATCACCTTAATGTTCCATTTACTATTAAAAAATGACGGTTATGGACGGGTCGCCTCCATTTGCACACGGAACGATTGCACACCGCACGATTGCACACACAATATTATTGCACACGTTGTATTGTACACTGTTCTATTGGACACAGCACGATTGTACACCGCACGATTGGCCACCGCACGATTGCGCACGCACATTGCACGATTGGACACCGCACGATTGGACACTACACGGATAAACTTCCGAAAAACTCCCACACCCGATTTACATATTCTTTGCTGAAAATGCTTGAAATGACTCAAAATGAATACCCTTAAATGGCTTTTTACCGACAAAAAGGATAAAGGCATAAAAAGTTCAAATAAAGTAATATGTAGTGATTGAATATTTTCAGCTGGATTTTTGTAGATGTACGGTTTTCTATGCATCATTATACACTTACTCCCAAAAAAAGCGGTACACTAAAATTTAGGGAAAAATTTACCAACCTTCAAATGATCATAACTTGGTAAATAATGAAAATAAAAATATGTTCAAAAATGCAAAATGAAGCTTCAAGTATCCACTTTAAGAATATTTGAATGGCAATTATGGTCGGCCATTTGATTCAAAATAGCGGATGACAAAATGAGAGGATGCAAAAGTGATAACCGAAAGTCCGAGTTTGTGACGGTGCATGGCGTGAATTAGATATCGCAGCCTAATGGGACCAAATGCAAATGAAAATATAGTGTTATCTTTAAAATGCTTTTTACCGAGCTCGATGCGATCATTTTTCGCTGAGTTGTGCAACTTTAAAAAAGAAAACACTCTGTGAAGTAAATTTGGAGTATCTCAACAAAAAATGATCGCATCGAGCTTTGTAAAAAAGCGTTTTAAAGATAAAACTCTATACTTTTATATGCATTTAGTCCCATTGGGCTGCAATACCTACTTTACACCATGTGCCATCGCAAACTCGAATCTTCATTTATCAATTTCGCATGCTCTCCCTTTCCGCCATTTTAAAAAACTCGTCGTGCAGAATTTCGATTTAAATTGCGAAAAGTAGGGTTTCAAAGCTTTAAAACCGTTTTTGAAATTTTGTGCTAGGATAGTTAGGTACCGAGATATTCAATTTCGAATTTGCAATATCGTCGATTCAGCAAGGCCTAAGGAATTAGAAAACCCTGCGGTTCGTTTAGTTCTTTTATAATTCCAACTGCTGCGTTCATTATTCTTTATACTCCAAATCCTTCTTATGTGGTGTGTGCGTGTGTGGGTGTAGGTGTATGTAGGTGTGTGTGTATGTGTATCACAAGGATGAGGACCCCGTGGTTCGCCAGTTCCACAGTAATTTAAGACTCCAAACCCTCCTTGTGGTGTGTGTGTGTGTGTGTGTGTGTGCGCGCGCGCGCACTAGTGACCAATCGTGCGGTGTACAATCGTGCTGTGTCCAATAGAACAGTGTGCAATACAACGTGTGCAATATTGCGTGTGCAATCGTGCAGTGTGTAATCGTTCCATGTGCAAACGGGATACGCCTTATCTGTAAGATAGAGCAGAGAACTATTGCGGATGGTAGTCATCATAGGTAAGTAATGACAAAAATGTACCTTAATATAGTTAGCAGACAAATATGATAAATCTTTTTTTTTTATTGCAATCGTTTGGAAATCATTTGGGAAAGTTTAGAAAACAACTTTTAGAGTTTGGGAAATAATAGTTTTTTAATAATTAATGAAAATTAGTTGAGTGTATAGTTAGCAGACATCATTCCCAATAATTTTTTTTTCGCTTCTTTCAACGCCAAAACATTTGGGAAATACGCCTATAATGTTTTCAGAGTTTGGGAAATAATGATTTCCCCTCAAAATCGAGTTGAAAGTCATCACCCAGATGTGCAGTATAATCTAGGGACTTTTTGACTATAGGCTATATAATAGAAAAACGTTTATAATCTTTGATATTTCTCATTGTTTTCCATTTCAATAATTTGGGAATCGTTTGGGCAAGTTTAGGAAGGCACTTTCACAGTTTGGGAAGCAATAATGTTTATAATTAAGGTGATCCTGGAGTGACTAGTGAAAATTAATAATATTAAAGTAAGAAAGTTTATATGTCTTCTGTATTCTGTAAAGGAGAATACACCTTTCTTTTTTATTACGCTTCTAAAGTCACTTCGAAAAGCTTCATTATATCATGGTAACAGTGTATATAGTAACAGTAGTACCACAGTATAAGGATATACAGTAGGGACAAGCACCCGTTTTCGAGTCAGCCGCGCAGATTTGCTTGCGCATCCCAAGCGGCCATGTTCTTGGGCGGCTTCCAATCCCGTTCAAAGTAAAGAACGCACATTATCTCCGTAACTGTGATCACATATAGATAGAGAAACATAACCAAACATAAAAATTCGCATATTGTATTGTATTGTTTGTTTTGTGCTTTTGTTAAAAACAATGTCTAAGAGAATACATCGAGTGTGTGCAGTGCAAAATTGTTTTCACAATGATTCACAGTGATAATATATCATTTTTTCGCGCTTTCCAAAAGAGAAAGAAAGGTATGCATTACTTATGTATTTATAAAATATGTAATTTTTTTCAAGAAAACACATTAAAAATATTTGCTGATAGCGGTGGTTTCTAATATTATTGATACGCTACTTGCCGCCCGAAGACATGGCGGATCGGCTGAAAAATATCAAAGGTGCCGACGCTTTTTGTCCCTACTGTATATCATTATACTGTGGTAGTACAGTGTATATGGTAACACTGTTGCAATTTGCACAAAAATTACAGTTAAAATGCTTTTTACAAAAATTTGGCAATTTGGGTGGGGAAGGGGAGGGGGGATTTGGGTGGAGAGGGGGAGGAGTTTTCCCCCTCCACTGTATTTTCAGTTAGATTTTTTTATCACCGGAAGTGGGCGTCGTCCTGGGTGGCGATGATTTTGGTTATCGAGCGTGTTTTTTCGGTTAGGACCCTTTATCACCGGAAGTGGGCGTCGTCCTGGGTGGCGATGATTTTGGTTATCGGGCGTGTTTTTTCGGTTAGGGCCCTTTATCACCGGAAGTGGGCGTCATCCTGGGTGGCGATGATTTTTGTTATCGGACGTGTTTTTCGGTTAGGACCTTTTATCACCGAAAGCGAGCGGGAGTCCTGGGCGACGATGGGGGCCTTTTATCACCGGAAGCGGGCGGAGTTTTTCCCCCTCCACTGGATTTTCCGTTAGATGTTTTTTATCACCGTAAGCGGGCGGAGTTCTAGGCGACGATGGGGCCTTTTATCACCGGAAGCGGGCGGGGTTTTCCCCCCTCCACTGGATTTTGCGTTAGATGTTTTTTATCACCGGAAGCAGGCGTCGTCCTGGGCGACGATGATTTTGGTTAGCGGACGTGTTTTTTCGGTTAGGACCCTTTATCACCGGAAGCGAGTGGCGTCCCGGTCGAAGACGATTTTGAACCGGACGCGGTCTTCCGGCCGATAACGTTCTATTTTTAGACGTCCGCGCGGATCGGCAGCCGTCCTTGAAATGTCACCGGATGCGGTTCAACGGTCGTCCTTCGAAATGACGCAACATCGGCGACGGTCGCGTCGGACGCGTTCGAACCCGTTCGGGCGCGGTCGCAGTTATCCTTAAATTTTTCCCCGGACGAGGCGCGACGGTTATTTTTGAATCTTCCCTCGTTCTGTAACTTATCGTTAGTACGCTCGACCGCTATCGCTACGTACAAGACGCGTGGAAGGGTAGAGTTCAACGCGATAAAGAGACACGGTTTGATAGGGAAAAAAAAAAGAATTTATTTGTATTCTGCCATTAATACATATAATATATAAAAACTACGGATATACATATTATTTAATAAGATACGTAAAAATATAGCATGGCTGTGTGTAATATATTTTGAGTAACATGGAGAAATATAGTATTTATTATGCTCAATACCAGTGCTGCCAGATTGGGCGGAATTTCGCCGTTTGGGCGGGAATTCGAGCTTAGTTGGCGGGTTAAATTTCTGATTGGCGGAAATCCGCCAAATGGGCCGAAATGAGAAAGAAAAATCCGCAGTTTGGGCTGAAATAGTTACTTGTCGAAAATCTCACCAATTGCAGCCGATTTTGCGGTCGTGCGATTGGCTAGCTTGTATGTTTGGGGCCTGATTCTTGAAAAGTTGCGCATACGATATTTTATAAATTTCACTAGAATATTACATATGATTTTCTAGTGAAATTCATAAAATATCGTATGCGCAACTTTTCAAGAATCAGGCCCCTGTTCGTTTTCGCTGCACTGCTAGTGCAATTAGCTTAGAGTGAAAGAAAGTGTATTTCTAGTTCAACAGTGCAGCGAGAACAGATCCCTGGTGAAATTTACTTTGGCGATGACAATAGCGGCAACGGCATTTCGTGAAAGCATGTGACACCATGATGTAAAAATAAAGGTGCACAAGTTATGTATATGTACCAGTCGCGTGACTGCACAGTTGAAAATAAAAGCCAATTAAAAATGCCAAAGAATGTTAGAATCTGCAGATATCATTGGATTCTAATATTTCTAGGCATTTCTGATTGTCGATTGTTTAGTTCGACTGCGCAGTCACGCCACTGGTACGTACATAACTGGCTATTACGTGTGGAACTGAGAGGTGATAATCGAATGCTATCTCCTGCAAAATGGGAAAATATGCGAAGTATACAAAAAATATAATAAGCCTGAGGCTTATTGCAAATTATGCCGCACTGCCCTAAGGCCCCATCGAACAGACTTAGTGGACCATACCAAAGCTAAAAAACACAAACAGGCCGAAAATGCTTTACCTTTTTGTAAAAACCGTTCTCAGACTACTCTTTTATCTCACGGTATGACACATACTTATTTTCGAGTTTTTATATTTGAAATGTACCCGTCGAGATGTAGGCCGTCCGTAACCGAATCGAGCAACGCGATTGGTCGAATCCTTACGTTACGTCTTACGGAATTTTGTGTGTGGAGCCCTTAAGAGACGATGCAGATCAATCAATTTACAACTTTTTTTATAAGAGCAAAAGATTGATTATTATCGCTTAAGTTTTTATATGTGCCATTGCCTTTATATTGCGTCCTTTGTGCACAAACTATGAACACGCGGAATGTGATGAGAGAGGGGCGGAATTGGACGGATTTACTACCCTCTCGCGGCGGAATCCCTCACTTTGGATTTAGCAACACTGCTCAATACGTATACATAGTAATAATACAGGGTGTCCCATGGGAAGTTGCTGAAACTAATCAGCTGTCATTTTTAAACGTATGCAGTTATTGAAAAAACAAAAATTGCGTTGGAAAGAGGAAAGTCTGCAGTTTTTAATGGGTATAAATAAAATTTAGCAAAATGTTTGTATATCAGTTTATTTTATTAATGAAAAATATGCTAATAATCAAGTAAGCTAATGATAAATATTTTCGAAGTGTGCACCATCTGAATTTGTACAAAAATCAATTCTTTTACGAAAACTTGTGAAAACTTTTTCTAACATGTCGTCTTTAATGTTGCTGACGACCTTTCTAATAGCTACTACTAAATTTGACACTGTTTCTGGATTTCCGGCATAACAATGGTCCTTAATATATCCCCAAAGAAAGAAGTCACATGGATTTAAATCCGGCGAGTACGGTGGCCATTCTAGCCCCCCCTGGGCAAATTTGGGGTATCCCAGACCGATGACTCGATTGCCATAAATTTTATGGATTGTTTCGAAGACCTCCTGGGTTCGATGTGGTGTCGCTCCATCCTGTATGAAATGAAATCCTCTGACCAGGCCTCTTTTTTTTGGATGAGGGAAGAATTGTGTTTCGAGAAGCTGTTTGTAACTTTCACCAGTGACTGTTGATTCGAAGAACTGCAGATAAATTCCTTTTACCGAGATCGCAGCCCATGCTGTTATTTTTTGTTGATGTAAAGGTTTAGCCAGGGAAACGTTGGGATTTTCCGACCCCCAAAATCTATAATTTTGTTTATTAACATAACCATTTCGCCAGAAATGTGCTTCGTCCGTGTAAATTATCAATTTTGCATCAAGTTTTCCATCTTCAAACATTCCATTTATCGTCTTGCAGAATTCCACACGTTTCGTCATAGCGCGTTTGGTTAGCAATTGATGCGATGTTATTTTATAGGGATGCATTTTCAGGAAATGTTTTAAAATCCTGTGTAACGTTGTTTTGGATATTTCAAGAGCTTGGGCAGCTTTCCGAATGGAAGAATTTGGATTCTCTTCAAAATACTTCTTAATATCTTCAATGTTTTCTTCTGCAGCTACAGACACAGAAGGACCTGGCAGATCATGTCTACGGTCTTGGATAGTTCCATACTGCATAAAATTATCGATAATTCTGATACCAATAACCAAAACATTATTTTAATGCAGATTTATTGCCAAAAAATGGAGTGACGTAACGCATACGTTTAAAGAAATAATAAATTCTAACCTTTTCAGAGTGTTTTCGCTCTTAACTTTATATGTTCCGTATCTAGTACGAAACTCCCTGTAAGCATTGCTATAAACATTTCCTCTGGAAAAGAAGCACTTGACAAGATAAATCTTTTCTTCCGTCGTTAGATTACTCATTTTGACGCGCACGGACTTGCATCTACCACAACCAGAATAAAACTGCGGATACTCAGATGAACGACCGTTAACTGTAAGACCCTTTCTGAAGTCATGGAGGGGAGAACCAATCGTTTACTTTCAGCAACTTCCCATGGGACACCCTGTATATTATACGTGCACGCACATGGGAACTCTCGGTATGCAGCGTGTAACTTAAATGTTACCGAAGGCCGCAACGAGCAGCTCGCAATCGAGCAGATCATTGGGGTCGAAGTCCTTGCTGTCCCGTATCGCCCTCGGAGCGTCGGAAGGATCCTCAACGCCCGCGGCGGCGTGCTTGAAGGCGCGCAGTTTAGCCTCGACTCGACCGACGACGCTGGCCATCGTGGCGATGACGCGCTCGGCGCAGTGCCGTAATTCGTAAAGGTAGCGTACCGTCGGCGCGGGCAGGGTCAAATGGCCGGTCGGAGTATCCAGGCGTATGGTCGGCTGGCCGTTGATGCTGGCGAAGCGTATCGTCAGGTCGCCCATTCGCACGGGTGGAGGCGCGATGTGCTCGCCGGCACCGTTAGCCCGCTCGAGGTAGTCGCAGACGATGGCTCTACTGCCCACCAGTCCTTTTCACATCTTGGTGGTCAGCAGTATCTCCTTGCCGGTAGTGTCCCCCATCGCGATTTGCACGGCCACCGCGTCTGCGGTCGGAGGGACGCTCATGTCGATCTCCAGATACTTGTAGCCGGTTCTGGTCAGGTTGTATCTACGACCGAGCAGCCGCGCGCGTCGCGCGTCGACGTTGGGCGTCGCGGCGAGGTCCCCCCACCTGTCGGTAAGATACGAGATTCTGGTGAATTATGATAAAACGATCGATACAACTATGCGCTATCGTCGCATCGCGCGACTCACTCGCGACGTCGTTTCTTCATCGCGCCCCCAGCCTCTTCTGACTGCGGGGCGACGTTCTCCTTCTCCATCTGCTCTAGCGGTGCCTTGATGTGATACATCGCGGACAGGACGTGCGTCTACTCATCCCAAATTAAGGACGCTTTACTGGCGTATCCCCAGCGAGACGCCGTTTATATACCCTTCTCCTCCTATGTAAAGGCGCGTGACGTAGATGGGAATACGCGCGACTAATCAAACGCGACGCTGGAAGGAGCGAGTCGAGCGAGCAGATCCCACAGTTTCCGTAGGATATCCTCCCTCGGACACGTCACGCCGATCACGTCGACATCGAACTCCCCGGACCTCGTCACGGTCTCAGTGAACTTGTACGCGAAGAAGCTATCCCGATGAACGAAGTAGAGGTGTCCATCGGTGTAGCGGTAGGCCGTGCGTACCAACGACGGTATACCCAGGAAAACCGTCTGCAGCGTGTGGTACCCGTGAGCCGTCATATTGCATTCGTCCATTTCCAGTACCGCGTAATCGTTGTATATGACGTAGGTGCGATCCGTGTGCGAGTTCAGCACAGCGTTGATCACCGCGTTTGGCGGAAGCCCGAGATCCGCGACGCGTTGCGGCCACGACACGCGTAACTCGAGAGCGGGATAAGACACCATGTGCACCCATCCATTGGCGAACAGCACCAGGTCCCCCTTAACCGTCTGATACGCCGCCGACAGGCGCGTGACTGCCTTTGGCAGGAACCTCGCGTAATCCTCCAGGACGAACGGTCTGTCGACGATCTTCCCACCCAGACCGATCGACCACGCGTACCGCCCGCGCGTGACGAACAAGCACTTTCCCAGCACGAGCAGGGTGTCAATATGGCGCCAGGCGCACGGATCGGGCGGTTCCGGCGATGTCGTCGTCGTAGTCGTACTCGCGGGCGTCGTAGTCCTTGGTACGACCGTAGGCTCGGCGGGCGCCGCGGTCGACGGCTCGCCCTCCGCGGCGCCGTAGAGATTCTGCACGGCGAGAACGTCCTCCATACCGAGCGCCACCGGCCATTCCACGGCGGGCGAGTACGCGTACATGAGCGAGTTCTCGTCCGTGGTGTGCGACAGACCCAACGAGTGGCCGATCTCGTGAACGAGCATTCGCAGCAGGTAATGCGAGTTCTGCGGATTGGGGGTCAGCGCGATGTGCCACACCTCGCGGTGGTCGACGTGCACCTCCGACACGTCGTCCTGGGCGCCCGTGGGTAACGTCGCGTGAGCGAGCACCTTGCTAGGCCCATCGAGGTCGTCGGGGCAAACGGTGCCGCCGTACCTACGGTCCAGCATCGTGTGCCTACCCTCGCGGAACGCTATGATGATGTCCGGCTCGTTCGTGTCGCGCGAGAACGTCAGCGACGAGTTCGCGGCCCAGATAGCGAAGGCGGTCTCTGTCGTTCGCAAGGTGGTCCGGTCCGCAAGTTGGAAGTTCCACGTAAGATTCAGCCTCGGCCACCGCAACGGCGCGACGCCGAGCCGGCGACTCGGCGCGTCGGTCACCCCGCAGCGCGGTTTGGCCATGTAACGAAGCGTCACGTTGTTCAGCGTACCGTCGACCGGAAGGCGGTAGTACTCTTGAAACAGCGAAACCGCGTGACGCAGCTCGTCGTTCGTGATCAGGGATCGATTGGCGGTGCTGTCGAGATAGCCGTAATGTCGAAGAAAATTGACGGCTCCGTCCCTGCTCCGGTACGCGTCGTACGCAGAAGCGAGAAGAAACGCGATAAGGAGGAACGCGACGATGGCGGACGGCGACATCGCGGCGATAAGGTTCCGCGCGTACGCGTCGCGCGAGCGCGACGGTGCGACTGACGCCGCGCGCAGTTTTGGGGGAGGGGGCGGTCGCGACACGGCGATCCGTCGCTCACGAGGACGCTGTACCTTACCGAGCACGCTCCGAGTACACCTGCGCGCGAGCGCACCGAATGTGGTTACCTCGCGTACCCATGGGTAGGAAAGTCACAGCGTTGTCGGAGGTGACAGCGGTTTTCCATCGTCGCTCTCTAAATATAATGTTCTATAAAAAGAGCGATAAGCGTATCCGCGCGGAGATGAAATCCGCGGAAACGCGATGCATCAGAAACTGGGAAACCGTTTCCTGCAACACGCTCCTTGCGTTACGCGATTCAGCGCATTATGCAGCAGTATCGTTTTCGTTCGCGACGAAGCGTGCAAACGATTAATAATGGAGAACATCGTGGACGCCGTTGGTGGAGTGCACGCCGCATCGGTGATGTTCACCGATAAGGCCGAAACGTTGGCTAAGCGTTTCAACCAAATCGCGCGAAACATGGCCCGCATCAACGCCGAGTTCGACGCGCGAACCGTGACGTACCTGTTGTAGGATATGTACGTACCAAACCGAACAACCGTTCTTCTAATTCTCGCGTATATTATTGTGTATGCGGGTGTAATTGTGTATGCGCGTTCTAGAGGAACAATACGTGCCTATCTGCTGGGGATGGAGGAGGTAATGCGCCAGTAGATGCTGTTCCTCGCGGCAATAGATCGGGACGTTAACGAGAACATCGGGTCTGAATACATCCTCGCCAATACACCACCACTACCGGAGTAAGCGTAACCGTTCGCACTTGTCCAAAGATGTGCGCTTCGTTAGAATAATGCTCACTTGTCCGTACTATCATTTCAGGCAACCGTGAGCGCAATAAGAAGAGGACCACACGCTTGTTTATATTATACGTCATTTCTTTTATATAAAGTTGTAATAATATGATATAATATTTTTATAATTGTAATAATATATGTATTGTATATGAGTATAAGCCTAACAATATATTACGCATCGCGCGCGTGACGATCCATCTGGCACCACCACGCGTGCAGCCTCAGCGCGTTCTCCAGCGCGCAGGTCCCGCTGTGCTCGCAGCAGCAATACGTTCCGGGATCGGAGCTCTCCAACTCGCTGAGACGTCCGACATCCGCGTAGTCCTCGTCGATGGATCTGACGGTCGCGCGACGGTCGCCGATGGGATCGCCGAGGATACCCTCCAGCCACCGTTTCTTCTCCGCGCCTTTCACGTAGACGAGCGCGTCTCCCCCCGTGCCAAATACCGCTCTACGGATGAGAGCGCTGGCGCGTCCGTAGCTCACGGTACCGTCCGTCCAGCGTAGCCCGTGGTGGTTTGTCGTAAGCCAGTGGGCCTGAGACCTCTCGTCCTTCGTCAGGCGCGTCCACGGCACCGGCGCGTAGAACACGTAATGTACCAGCGCCCGTTCCGTCGTGCGCAGCACGGCCACATCCTTCACTGCGAAGCCGCCCTGGATGATGAAGCCCTGCAGGTCGGCGAATATCGGGTCATTGCACATGGGTACAGCGTTTATACGACGCGTCGTACCACGCTCGTCAGCGGGTTGTACTCGACTACGCGATCGTGAAGTATGAGGCAGGAAGCCGTGGTCTCGGGCGGGACGTTACGCCTACAGTCGAACTCTATGCGTACGTCAACGGTGGCGCTCTTCACCGACTCGTTCTGTCTCGAGCAGTCTATCACCACGAGCGGACCGCAGTGTAGGAACTTACTCATCGTCAGCATCGCACCGTCGTCGTCCCGATCGAGCGCGTAATACGCTCTGCGGAATCTGGCGTACATGTCGTACAGCACCGCGTACCGATTTTTCGTAAAGTCCAGATGATTGTCGTCGTAGGGATAGAACTCCGAATTGAGAAACAGCTTCACGTTGGAGAGGTCGCACTCATCGAACAGAGAGGCGTCCTTCGTCGCGACGTTCCTTCGACCGGTCTGCAGCGCGAAGATGACGTAGCGCGGCTTTTCCAGCTGCGTAGCCGCTTTCACGGCCCAGGTGTGCGCGGTCGTGCTATGCAGAAGGGGGAACTCGTACAGGTCTCACGAGTGAAACGCCATGCTGAGAAATCGCCCGCTCTCGAGGGTGCGCAGTAGCCATAGTTTGTTGATCTCGTTCAGGTACACGTGCGGCATGCGCCACTGCACCTTGTGCAGGTCTATCTTCGGCTCGTGTCGGTCGCTCGACAGCATGACGCAGTTGTCGTTGCGCGCACGAATCAGAACGAGCTCGTGTCGCGCGTTGATCACCACGCGTCTGTAGTCTTGCAGAAGCCCAGCAGCGTCCCGAGAGGGACGCAGAAATTGAAATCGCCCGGTCCCGACGTGTTGTTCGCCAAACTCCATCCCGCGTTCTGCAGGATGTTAGCGTGCGCGTAAGTCAGGGACGCGTAGTTCTTGAGCGTGCTCGTGCGTTCTGCAGGATGTTAGCGTGCACGTAAGTCAGGGACGCGTAGTTCTTGAGCGTGCTCGTCACGCCGACGTTTCGGCTCCTGTCTATCTCCACGCCGCACAGTGGAGTATTTGTATGAAAAAGTTGATCAAAAGTCAATTTCTTCAAAATTATTCTCCCATACAGCACAAAAAGTTGAAATAACGTAGCGAAGATGTTACAATGTTGAATAGTAAAATATAAATATTTTTTTCAACGTTGAATCTATGTTGATTCTTCTACATTGATTCTGTATGTTGCTACAACATTGAAACAACATGTAACAAATAGATTTTATTAATTAATGGTCAATTCAAAGTTGTCATTCTTCTTATATGTAACAAATAATTCTATTATATTTAGTAATAATTAATTAATAATGTTAAATCAATAGGTTTGTTCTTTTTTGCTGTACTTCTGAACTAGTGCAATAAGTTAGAATGAAAGAAAGTATATTTGTTTCGCTCCAACTTATTGCACTAGTTCAGAAGTGCAACGAAAAAGAAAAATCCTAAGATCTAACAAAGGTTTCTAATGAATTGCAACGTCTTGTAGATGTTGAATGCAATATCTACAAGACATTGCAATTCAACGGACATTAGACATTTATGCAATATCTTTTCTACGTCGAATCTACATTTTGCGATATTGATAGACCATTGCAATATTGCTATGCAACGTTTCTGAGATGTTGATTTAACGTTTGTGTGCTGTATGGGTCTTGGTCTATATGAATGACTGTCGGAGACAGTTAAATACCTACGAAACTGAAAACCGATATTCTTATGTAGGTATATAATTTTGAAAGTAGTATTCAGTAATGTAATTCTTTGCGCTCTCAATGTCAAACTCAAAGGATTTAGTTGTACTTCAGGGTCCGTCCCTGTAATGTTTTTTGAATGAAATGAAAGAGTAATCTAACCGGATATAATATCAAAAACAATTAGCCGCAAAAAACCGCAGATTGTGTTAACCCTTTGAGGCATAGTGGTATGTATACGTACCATCTATTTATTCTCACATTTTCATGAAATATTTCATATAAATAAACCCCCGTATATAAATTTTCATGTGATTCGGATTTTCTGAAAAATGCGTGCTTCAAAGGGTTAACACTATAACTTATAACTATTATAATATAATATTATAATATAACATTATAAATCCTTATAATCAGCATATATATCATTATTAGCATATTTTAAACCCATATTCATCAAAAAATAATTTTTATCAACTTTTTGATACAAATACCCCACTGTGCGCCGTTGACCTCGTAACGAATCTCGTCGAACAGGAACACCGCGCAGTTGTTCACCAGTCGCGCCTGGTCCGTGTGCGCCGCTCCACCATCTCCCTCTCTAGCCGCCGTCCCGACGATCGAGAACGTACCCTCGATGTAGAAGTAGCTCTCGCAGGGCAACGTGTACAGATCCTGCTGTTGTATGGGAATCCGTATCTCGTCGCTGTGCCCAAACGAGGTGTTGGCGTACGGGTTGTACGTGTGGGTCTCGAGGCCGACGATGCGCTCGTCGAAGACCGGTTCACCGGCGATGTCGAGTACGTCGGCCATCGTCGACGGCGTATTCCAACGAGCAGAGGAAGGTCGCGTTCTCCGCGCTCAGCGCGCCGTTACTGCTCGCGCGCGCGTCCTCCTCGGGGCGGTCGCGCTCCCCGTGGTACCTCTTCTGTCTTCACCACCGCCCCGCAGAACGAGAATCCCACTCGTCTCTACGCAGCGCGCAGCCGTCGCACGTACAGACGCACCGTTATCTCCTCGCCGCGGAAGTCGAGCGGACGGCCGTTCTGATCGACGACGCGCACCGCGATGTCCGTGACGCTCCGCGCGACGACCGGGAGGTAAATAATTTGAGCGGGTCTCTCCGACAGTTTATATCCCGGCGGCACGTTGGGGGAGAACTCGTGTATCGTGTGCGCCGGGCTGTTGTTGCTGTACGCGCCCGCGGTGACGCTGCACTCCACGTGAATGACACTCACACTCATGATGTTCACGGGTTCGTCGGAGGCGTACCACCTGTTGGGCCGAAGAACGCGGGGCGAGAAACCCAACAGCGGGCCGATGGTGCCGGGTCTCGCGAAGTTCACCCTGTAGGCGCATTTTATCTCGCTTCGCATGGTGTTGTCGTTGGCGCGCAGAGCGAGCGCGCCCTCCCCCGCGCTCTCCTCGCCGTCGTACATGTCGTACGCGCCGACGTCGTCGCCGTCGTCGCCGCCGTCGCGCGCCACCGCCTCCGCCGCTCCGCGTCGGCGGTGCAAGGCGTTCGTCAGGAACCGGCTTATGGCGCTGAGCTCGTAGGATCCCTCGGGAATCGTTATCAACGCGTCCTTCTCACCATAGTAGAATCTGTTGTTGGTCGCGTCGACGTTCGGTATCGAGTTGTAGGTCTCGAAGTCCGCGAGACCGAGCTCGTAGCGACCGTCGCTCAGATCGATGGGTGGGAAGTAGCTTACCGTGAGGACGCTGCTTCTACCGGTCAGCGTGAGCGTCAGCGACATGGCGAACCGCTACCACTCGATGTTCCGGAGAAAACGCAGGCACAACTGCCCGCAGATCCACTCGTCGTACGTCTGATAGCGGTGACGATTGTACGCGATTGACGCGTCGTCGCCCAGATAGCGCTCGAGCGCTCGCGGCAGCCGCAGGTTACCGAAACCGTCGAAGTAGACGGCCTTGCCTCCCCTTTTGGCGTACGCCACCCAATGGGTCCCCGGACCCGCGGAGTCGTCGAGGTTCACTATGCCGCACTCGTTCGGATGCGCGCGCGGGTAAGGCGTCGCGCATGAACACGCCCCTGAAGAATGGCACGCGAAGGCGTGCGGCCTCCGCCGCGAGTCGCGCGTCCGTCGTCGCGCCCAGCGGCAGTCCTAGCGTCGACGGGGACGTTTTTTTTTCTTAATACGTCCGCCACTGCCGGACGCACCGCGCCCACGCGCTTACGGCGCGAGATACAGACCGCGCCCTTCCATTGCGCGATTGTGTCACCGCAGTTCCTCCAGCTGACGGCGCTTGGCCTTGTTGTCGTTCACCGCCTTCGCAACGGTGGCCGCGCCGCCGATCAGCGACCCAAGCGCGCTCAGGACCGGCAGGAGCGGCAAGAAGCCGCTGCGTTTCGCTATCTGAAGCCTCCTCGCTGCTCTCTTAATCGGGGTCGTCGTACCCCTCTTCCTCCTCGTCCTCGTTCCGCCAGCCGTTCGCCTCCTTTTCGCGCTCATTCCGAGTTTCGTCTTGGACTTCATGGCCGCCCATACGGCCGCCGCGATGGCTCTCTCGCCGAGGCTCGAGTCGCCCGCCCAGACGCGATCGCGCGCTCTGTCCGCGAGCACCAGGTCGGCCGCGCGCCAATCGTCAGTCCTTTGGCTGCGCGAGTAGGCGATGTCGTGCTCGCGGCAGGCAGCGTCCAACGGATTGACGCTGCGATCGCCCCGCGCGAGTCTCGTGCCGGGTCCGCAGAACTGGTAGCTGGGAACGTGCAGCTCGATCGGTAGAGCTTCTATGGTGTGATTGAGCAGACCCGCGCCGCGAGCGGCCAGACGCATTCGTCGCGCGCCGAAGCGGTCGTAGGCGTGCGCGGAGGTAGCCTCGCGTGCGCGACTGATCGAACCGGTGGCGTGGATCAGCCTATAAATAGCCGGGCGCCTCCGCGCGCGCGAGCGATCCCGCGCGACATGCGCTACGTCAAGCAGCCCGCGCGGATACGGGTGTCGAACCTGTGCGACAGGATCGTGGGTGGGGAGAGGGGAGCGAGCAGACACGGTTCCCTGCTACCGAATACCATACGCGCCCTGGTCTGCGGGCCGTCGGGATGCGGCAAGACGAACGTAGTAATCGGCCTGCTCGAGAGCCCGCACGGCGCGCGCTTCGAGAACGTGTACATGTACTCGAAGTCGCTGCAACAGCCGAAGTACCGCTACCTGGAGCGTCTACTGGGATCGATGGAGGAGATCGGGTACCGCGCGTTCCCTGACAGCTGCGACGTCGTACCGCACGAGGCCCCGCCGCTCTCGATATTCGTGTTCGACGACGTCGCGTGCGACAGGCAGGACGCCATGAGGGAGCACTTCTCGATGGGCAGGCACTCGCTCGTCGACTGCTTCTACCTGTGTCAGACGTACGCCCGGATACCGAAACACCTGCTGCGCGACAACACTAACCTGCTGATCCTCTTTCGACAGGACGGCACGAATCTGAGGCACGTGTACAACGATCACGTGAACACCGACATGACCGTCGAGGAGTTCGTCGCGCTGTGCCGCGACTGTTGGCGCCGACGGTACGGCTTTCTCGTATAGACAAGGACAGCGCGCTTCGCAACGGTAGATACAGGCGCGGATTCACCGTGTCTACGCCGTGCCGTAGACGGCGGGCGAGCGGGGGGGGAGGGGGTAGTCGTCGCCGACATGCTGAACGGGGCGGCCGCGGCCGCGTTGCAGGAGCGCGAGACAATCGCCGAGGAGATCGCGTGCGCGCGCGACTCGATCCGCAGGAAGCACCGGAGTCTCAAAACCGGCAGAATGGAGGACGAGCGGGCTCTGGAGAGCCACTTCAAGCCGATCGTCGAGCCGTTGAAACGGTTGGTCGAGAGCGCCGTCGACGAGCCCGACGTCGCGAACGCGTCCCGCGCGAAGAGAAAGCTCGAGCCCGAGGACGCCAACGCCTCGTCGTCCGCGATGGTTACGCCGCAGAAGCTGAAGATAGGCCGGCAGAGACTGATCGCCATGTCATCGCTGCTGATAAGCTCGACGCCCGCGCTCGACGCGGCGCCTGAGACACTGGTGCCGATGAGCCCGCTGGAGCGATCCGTCGCCGAGGTCATGCGAACGGACGCGAGCAGGGACGCACTGCTAGATACGCTGGGCCCACTGGGTCGGAGGTACGTGGGCGTGCTGTTCACGGACAGCGGCGGCCCCGCCAGCAGGACGAGCGCCATCGATAACGTGTACGGGGTGTTCATCGGCGAGACCGGCACGATGCTCGGCGACAAGTGCTTCGACGTCGGCGCGGACGACTCCATATTCGTGGGCGGTACGCGATACGAGGGTACCCCCGGTCTGTACGAGCTGATCTTTATGCGAACCCCCGACGAGAGCGTGTACAACGTGCACGACACGATGCTGTACCGTAGGATTCTGTTGGCTACAAATGCGCACAAGCAGCAGCATCAGGCGCATGGGCAGATCAAGGGTAACAAGGGCCACAAGTACAGGACGATCATCGCCCCGTTGATGGGCGTTCGCCCGACCGCGGGGCACGGCGGCCCCCGACCATGAGGGTGACCGATAACGCGATCGACTACGTGCACTGGGACGATCCTAACGAGCTGGTGGATCGCCTCAGGCTGATCGAGGCGTCGTGCGACGCGGGCAACGACTCGTACGACGCCGAGTTCCTGTCTATAATAGAGGAGCTCCGAGAGGCGGACGTCTTTGCGCTCTGACGCGCCGGTCGCGACACGTTGATGCCCGTGAACAAGTTCGGCGCCACCCTCGAGCGGAGCGGCGACGACGCCGCGGGGTTTCGAGCCCGCGACGCTCGCGGTTACGTGCGCGACAACGCCCTCTGCCTCGTCCCGGACGGCGACGAATACGACGCTAAGAGGCGGCGAATACGGAACGTCGCTGTGTCGCGGGAGGAGCACGACGCGGTGAACCGGTACCACGTGGACCAGCGGTTCGACTCGTTGTCCGAGGCCCAGCGGAGGGACTACCGCGACCTCCGCGAGGCGGTCAGCGCGCTACGAGCGGACGTCGAGGGCGCGTCCGCGTCGCTCGCGGCGAGGATGGACGCGATGGGGGACAGAATCGGGGCGTTGGAGACGCGCAGCGCCACGACGGACGCGCACCGAGACGCGATGAACGGTCGTATTACTGAGTTGATGGGAGCCGTCGAGGATACGAGGCGGCGGATCGTCGCTCAGGGGGAGAGATTCGCTGCGTCGTTGTCGCGGCTGCAGTCCGATACGGCCTCCCTGAGGACGTGATTGGAGTCGCACGACGAGAAGCTGAAGTACCTCGCGGAAAACGTGTCGAAGGCGCGAACGGACGCTAGAGCCAACACGATCCGATTGGACAAGGTTACGAGTACCGCGCGGTCGTGCGAGGAACGGGCCACGAATCTCGAGGCGACGGTGTCGAAGGTGAGGGACGAGCTGAGCGGGCTCTCGAGCACCGTCGACTCCCTCGCACGATCCGACGAGTCCGCGGGCAACCTGTATAAAGTGCCCATATAATAGCCGCGACGCAACCCGAACGGATCCTTGAACGTCGCGATGAGGACCAAGCGATAACTTCAGCTCGGAGAGGTTACAGCTGACGCGCGAGTTACACGCGCCAGCGAGAAGGAACTTTCCTCGTCATCGCGTGATCGTGCGCGGGTACGATGACCTGTGGCAGGCGGATGTGGTCGACGTGCAATCGTATGCGCGGCAGAACAGAGGCTACCGCTACGTACTGACGATTATCGACGCGCTGAGGAAGTACGCGTGGGCGGTACCTCTCAAGCGCAAGTCCAGAAGCGAGGTGGCCGGGTCGTTCGCTAAGATATTTCGCGACGCCGGCAGGCGTCCGCGGAACCTGCACACCGACGAGGGCAAGGAGTTCTACAACTCGCACGTGCGAGAACTGACGCGTAAGCACGGTATAAATCACTATTCCACGCACTCGGTAATGAAAGCCTCGATAGTGAAACGCTTCAATCGTACGCTGAAGAATGAAATGTGGAAAGTGTTTACGCTCAATGGATCGTACAAATGGGTGGACGCGCTATCGCGCCTCGTTAGCGAGTACAACGCACGGCGTCACCGCGCTATCGCGATGCATCCGGTCGACGTCACGCCGGCCAAGGCTACGCAGCTGCTATCCACCGTTTACAAACGCGTGAAAATCGCCGCTCCAGGGAAATTTCGCGCGGGTGATAAGGTGCGCGTGAGCAAGTATAAGACAGTCTTCGCGAAGGGCTATACACAGAATTGGAGCACGGAGGTGTTCACGGTGGCGAAGGTGCAACGGACAAATCCCGTGACGTACCTGTTGCAAGACTATAGCAATAAACCGATCTCCGGCGGATTCTACGAGCACGAGTTACTCAGAGCCCGTTATCCGGACGTCTAGCTCGTGGAAAAGGTGCTGTGGCGGAGAGGAAACCAGGAGTACGTCAAGTGGCTCGGAATGGACGCGTCGCATAATTCTTGGATCAGTCGGGACAATGTGTTGTAACAAAAAAAATATTTATCATCAGTACAATAAAAAATTGCGATAATATAAACACACGCTGCGTTATTTCTCGTTTCCTTATATAGAACAAAATTTTAACACACAATATATGAATGGGTAATACTATTTATTGAATCATAACATTAAAAGTAACTGCTGTGGAGCACTTGTTTGTGAACGTCAGATTCGACCGGAAACACTTCATTATTGGCTCTGTTTACCTCCCTCCGGGTTCCGACATAGCTGTTTATGAGACTCATTGTACTGTTGTTGAGGGCCTGCGCGACGGAGCATTGAATGATGAGATTATAATTGCTGGAGATTATAATATCCCAAATGTGTCCATTTATGCTGATCCTGACGGAGTTTTAACATTTGACCACAACTCGGCTCGCCCTCGTATATTGAAAGCACAACTAAATGCTCTCTTAAACTATTTCAATGTGCTTCATCTTTGTCAGCATAATATGATTCGCAATAATGACGGTAATACATTGGACTTGATTTTTTCTAGTCTCCCCGCGTTAGTCGTATACCCAGTCTATGACTCTTTGATTGGTTGTGATAATTACCATCCGCCTCTTTGTTTGACTTTGCCGACTGCGACTGCCTCATTAGTGAATGGTCCTCCAGCGCAAGTAAGAAACTTTAAGCGTGCAAATTATGCGGCGATTAATGAGTACCTCGGAGGCATTCATTGGGACGATGTACTGAATGTTTTATCCGTTGACGACGCTGTTCAATATTTTTATTCATATCTCGACTTTGTAATCGCTAACTTTGTGCCAGTATACACGGTTCGGTCATCCGCATTCCCTGGATGGTTCTCCAGAGATTTGACATCCATGATCAAGCGTAAGAAAAGAGATCATCTTAACTTTAAAAGATCTAATTTATTTTCAGATTACCTTGAGTTTTCTAATCTTAGATCGCAATGTAAGGCTCGATCGAGAATGGATTGGAGAAATTACTTGAGAAGAACCGAAACGTCTATTTCTGAGGATGTCAATGTGTTTTGGAGATTCATTAACAATCACTCTAATACAAAATCTTCACCGTCTTATATCTACCATAACGGAGATTACATTGATGAAAACTTATCTATAGCTAACCTCTTTGCGGATTATTTTGAATCTGTGTATGCTGGCCGAGACACGATTTGCGGTACATCAGATGGAGTTCATAATTATTTTAATAATACGGATCTGAATCTTACGTCCATTCCCAGTGAACAGGAAATGTGCAAGATGCCGGCAAGATGTCTACAAAAAGATAGAGAGATGACGATCAACAATTGTGCAAAATGTCCCATGCCGTGATGCAGATCGTGACGGTTTCCTTCCTCTGATTGGTCGGCTGTCATGTGACATGCGCCATGTTAATACCGCGTTATTCAAATGTGGTATTTATCTGAAGGTGAAATGAGAACGTTATGTCAATTGCTCATTATAGAAAAAGGTTAAGTTAAATTAATTGCGGAATCATTATTAATGTAAACGCAAGAGAACAAATAAAATACATGTAATAGGAGAGGTTAAAATAAAGAAAGCAATATATATATATATATATACAGTTATTTATCCGATTATATATACTTGCAGTCACTGATGTAAGTATATATAATAAACTGTTATTGAATATTATTAAATATTAATTAAATATTATGAAATATTATATAACAAACTATTACAAATATCACAAATTACACAGATAAAACTAAAACATTGGGTACTACAGTACTACAAAGCATGTAAGCGTGTTTGTAGTACTGTAGTACCCAATGTTTTAGTTTTATCTGTGCAATTTGCGATATTTGTAATAGTTTGTTATATAATATTTCATAATATTTAATTAATATTTAATAATATTCAAGAACAGTTTATTATATATACTTACATCAGTGACTGCAAGTATATATAATCGGATAAATAACTATATATATATATATCCGAGAAAACATGAACATAATTTAGTCAGACGTAAGTATATACATAATTAGATCCGAAAAGATCTAATGACATATGTAATTTTATAGGATTATACATAATAATATCCACCGTTTGGCGTGATATGATCTTATTTTTATAATCATATTCGGCTGATTATATATAATCTATACATATTGATTACATATAACCGCGATTTCGGCTGTATCGCTCGCGACTTTATCACTCGCGAGTCTTGTGACGTCACACGGTTCGGTAGGATTAAGACGGAGACAGCAAATGTTGCCTTTCGTCTACTACTCGAAAGCAGCCCGCAGTCGAAGCGCTGAGCGCACACGTACGTACGTTCTTGCTTGTGTGTGTCATCCCCACTACTTCGGTACTGCTGGGCCCCGTGGCCACCTTGGCCGCATTATGTGTAGCGTTGGAGATTTAATAAAGACTCAACGTAATGGTTAATGATAGTTTTATTGGTATCATTCGCGTACACTCGTATAAGCTTGTTTGTGGTTCGGAGGTTTCCGAAGAACTGTCTGTGTAACAGTAACTGAATAACTAAGGCGAAACTTCGTGCCAAGGAAGTTAAAAGTAACTAGAAGTATATAAAGTCTAGATAGACAACTCAACTAAAAGTGTAATACGGTGCAGTACCAAAAGTGTAAATATAATGTCACCAAATCCCTACATATGGACCAATTGCAGTGCCATCTATCGCGACACCGATGAACTAATTTTGGACTCTGCTTTACCCCGCGCCATGATTTCACAGGCATACGTAAGCACGAAATGATCACGAATCTTTCTGTACTAATTACTTTTACACTAGGCTTCTAAACTCATTTCGAAAAGCTTCCCAATATTCTTTCATCTTGTTCCGTCCTTGCGATTATCGAATTTTGGCCATACAAACTGCAAAACATTTATATTAAGAACATTATTGTACGAGGTGACGTCACGAAGCCGATAATAAAACTGTAAATTGTTTTTTTTGTCGCTTTTAACATAAAGTCGAGTTTCGCTCGGTATATTTCTTTGTATACTTTAATCATTCTATACAATCATTAAAGAGTAATTAGTACAGTAAGATCGACCAATTCCGCCGGTAATACAGACGACTCCAGGATCCCCTTAATCTCGGAAACCACTAGAAATATCGACATCATTTAAAAAGCAATATATTCTGCATACTCTGTGCTACTATGATAATCGCTTTAGAATTATATAATGACTGTACGTTTGTTTATTAAAGCGAGAGAGAGCATCGGAGTCGTGACGCTATCACTTTCCTTTTTAATATTCTAATGCATCTTTGGCTTTAATCTCGGAAACCACTACAGATATCGACATAATTTAAAAAGCAATATATTCTGCATACTCTTTGCTGATGTGATAGCTGCATTAGACGTTTACAAGTAATTTATGTTTGTTTATTAAAGCGAGGGAGCGCGTCGGAGTCGTGACGTTATCGTTTTCTTTTTTAAACCTCGAAGGTATTTTATGCTTTAATCTCTGCAACCAGGAGAGGTATCGAGTTCAATCAAAAAGCAAAATATTCTGCATACTCTGTGTTACTATGATAATCGTACTAGAACTATACAATTACTGTATGTGTGGTTATTAAAGCGAGAGAGAACGTCGGAGTCGTAACGCTATCGCTTTTTTATACTCGAATGCGTTTTTTGCTTTAATCTCGGCAACCAGGAGAGGTATCGAGTTCAATCAAAAAGCAAAATATTCTGTATACTCTGTGTTCCTATGATAACCGCATTAGAAGTTTACAAGTAATGTATGTTTGTTTATTAAAGCGAGGGAGCGCGTCGAAGTTGTGACGCTATCGCTTTTTTATACTGGAATGCATTTTTTGCTTTAATCTTGGCAATCAGGAGAGATATCAAGTTCATTGAAAAAGCACAGTATTCTCCATAGTCTGTAGTAAAAAGATAGCCTCATTAGAATTTTAGGAACACTATATCTTCGTTTACTAAAGCGCGAGAGCGCGTCGAAGTCGTGACGCTATCTCTTTCCCGCCTATTTTATACTCCAGTGCATTGTTTGGTGAAATCTTGGCAACCAGGAGAAATATCGATGTCATTTAAAGCGCACAATATTCTGCATAGGCTGTAGCAAAATAACTTTATGCATCTGATTGTACATCAGGTTAGCCAGACGAACGCATACTTATTTAAATCGCAACTACAATTGTTAGTGCATAAGTAATTTGTTTCTAAGCAAAAATTAATATATTTAAAAAATTACAAAAGTTCTTAAATATACGTAAATTATGCATTTCGCATAAATGAATTATCATTTTATCATAAAAAACTTTATTATTATTATACATATGTATGTAATATGTGACAAAAAACTGACAAAAAATGTTTATGGTATTTTATACTTCCTACAATGAAGTATTCACAGTTTTCGAAAATGTCAAATTTACGATTTATATTTACAGTTTACCCTTACCCTTACCTGTTATTTTGTAAAACATGTAACGATGCACCCCCCTGCATCGTGTATTTCCGGCCGAACATCCGCCGATGCCGCCCGCCCGAACACCCGGCGGGCGAAGATAAGGCGCTAAGCGCCGAATAATATTTGCGTGTTTTCCGCGCCGGGGAGGTGACGTCATGTCGGGGTATTTTTCCGTACTCCAACCGTTACCCCGACGCCGTCGTCCCCTCGCTCCTAAGACGAGCAGTATAAAAGGGTTGCGAATCGCGGAGGGAAGCATTCCGTTCCGATCCGACGCTCTGATTTGATCTTCGCTCCGAAGCTCCGATCATCGCCGTTATCCGATACCGATTCCAGCTCCTAGGCTCCAAGCTATCTCAGGTCCGAACACGGGGGTTGAGCGTTCTCAGCTTCTGCTAAGAGTTCTTGGCGAGACGACCGATCCGATCCCTGCTACCGATTCTCTCGAACCAGCACCGCCCGTGGGGTCAAGTGTTCTTGGCCTTCGCCGAGCGTTCTTGGCGACGGCCCGTCCGAGGTATCCATAAGCAGCCATCGAGTTACCGGATTTGTGCCCGGGGGTGAAGCGTGCTGCACCTCCGTCGAGAGTTCTCGACCACAAGCTTCGGTCAGACTACCATCCGTCTTTCCGTCACTGCACCGAGCGCGGGGTGAAGTGTTCTTCGCCTCCGCCAAGTGTTCTTGGCCCGGTCAGTGCGTAGATCCATCCGCCATTAAGTCGGGCCGCGATTCTCCGTGGAACCCACCGCCCATTTAATTAGGGAAGCGTACGACGCGGGACATAAGAACTAGAGGGGGGCAGGTGTTCTCCCAGCGCGACTCGAACCGACACGACCCGCGAAACTCGGTACCACGCCCGTCGCGCAAACATCTCACGCGACTATGACACAGCGTCACGCACCGCCCGTCAACACGGTGCCCTACTCTGTACATATACATATCGAGTGAATAAATTGTTACGTTAAGTTGGTAACCATACGTCTCTTCACTGCCTGCGGCCTGACCACACGAACCCCGATCCGGCGAGTTATCTGTGCATAAGCACCTCGGGAAAATAAACAGGTCGTTTCAAACAATTTGGTAAAAAAATTAAAACCATCAAATGTCAAATCCAACCATGTATAATAATAGTATGGTAAGCATGAAAATGCACAATAATACATTTTTTTAAAGGAAATATAATGATTACAAAACTAACTATGTTCTTAATAATTATTAAAATTATTACTTTTTATATTTTGTATTTTTATGTTTCCTTGGTATGATATTTTATTTTTTCTATTTATTTTTATTTCGTCGTTAAAATCGCCAATTCACCAACAAATGTCGTCAAAGTATACAAGTGTAGTGAACGTAGCCAATTCACAGATATTGTTAGTTTGACGACGTCGTCGAAATATACGATTAATCTGTGAAAACTAACGACTGTCGTCAAACTAGACAAAAGTAGTCAAACTAGCCAATTCTCACCAAAAATTGTCGTCAAAATAGCCGATTGACATATATATACATGTATGTACGCACGTATGTACGTCCGTACATGTATACCTCATATACCTCATGGTATGTACATTTATGCTTTTTTTTCTGTTTCAGATCTCAGACACCAGCTACAGCAGCAACAGCAGCGACAAGTAAAGACTGAACAAGGTAAGTAGGAGCATGCGCTAACATGTAATTCATGCGTTGTAATCGTCTATTCGTCTGTTTACAGAAACAATGTGCATTCCGAGCGTTGCCGAATCCACCGGGGAGTGATGTGGAGAACGAGGCCGAGGAGGAAGTGCAGGAGGTCGAGGATTTAGAGGACGAGGTTGTGGAGGAGGTGATGGAGAGGGAGGAGTCGGACAACTCGTCGGAGGAGGCGGACTTGATGGAAGAAGTGGTGCGGTGCTATCATGATTACGGTAAGTGCATCGACAATACGAGTTTTCTGCATGCTTGGTTAAAGTATTTTACTTCAATTGTGTTTCTTTAATTTGTCTTTTTGGTTTTTTCTTTTTCACACGCAATGGACGTGTCGACAGGCTCCACGCCTCCTCTAAGTACCTCGGATGAGGAGGAGTGAGCGGCGTGGGAGGCGCGCCGTGAGCGCAATGAATCGTCCTCGGATGAGCTCTTCGCATCCGATTCGTCCGCCTCCTTATGAGGCGGAGCACGCGGGCGAAAGGTAAGTCCAAGCAACAGTTACAAAACATCTTGACGCTTGTTCCTTGCTTTAATTTGTTTGTTGCAAAAACACACACGCGCAAGGGGCGGTTACTTTTTTATATCTTTGATATCTCAAATTACTTATAAATATACGTATATACAGGGTGTTCCGTAAAGACCGGATCAACGCTTAAAGGTAAATTCCTGAGATGATTTTAAGACGAAAATTCTAATACTAAAATGTCGAGGCTATAATAGTTTTTAAAATATAAGCACTTATAGTTAGCGAATTAGATCGCCTAAACTTGGCGCGCTCAGGCGTGGTACAACGCACAGTGCTAAATGCGAGAACTGACTATCGCCCCTCTTGTTAATATCGATACAAAGATTACTTATGCGAAGATATAATTGCTTTTATTAATAATTCTACAAACGCGCATTGTGCAATGTAACTTTTTCTTTTTCTTAATATTCAAAGTGAACATTTTTTATTTTTATACATTTTTATACATAAAACGCAATACATTGTGATACATAAAACGCAAGCTGTCAGATGGCATTTCTTTCAGAAATCTGTTCTCAATTTCATATCCTACAAACAAAATTATAGTTATCAAACAGTAGATATGTAGTTAGCAAATGATATGTACTTATTTTACAATTATTTAACAAAATAAGCAGCTACTATTGCTAATATCCAATAAAACTCATTCAAATACACATTAAACGTTTTATTAAAATAATTCGAAGGAGCAAGAAATTTTTGTATTGATACGAATGGTGCTCAATTTGAACACTTATTGTAATGTGCATGTTAATTAATTGTACAATTAATTATTTATTATTTGTTCCTTGCTCCTTCGAATTATTACACATATACACATCTACTGTTTGATAACTATAATTTTGTTTGTAGGATATGAAATTGAGAACAGATTTCTGAAAGAAATGCCATCTGACAGCTTGCGTTTTATGTATCACAATGTATTGCGTTATTATGTATAATAATGTATACAAATAAAAAATGTTCACTTTGAATATTAAGAAAAAGAAAATGTTACATTGCACAATGCGCGTTTGTAGAATTATTAATAAAAGCAATTATATCTTCGCATAAGTAATCTTTGTATCGATATTAACAAGAGGGGCGATAGTCAGTTCTCGCCTTTAGCACTGTGCGTTGTATCACGCCTGAGCGCGCCAAGTTTAGGCGATCTAATTCGCTAACTATAAGTGCTTATAATTTAAAAACTATTATAGCCTCGACATTTTAGTATTAGAATTTTCGTCTTAAAATCATCTCAGGAATTTACCCTTAAGCGTTGATTCGGTCTTTACGGAACACCCTGTATATTTTCACTTGTGTTTGTTATTTACATTACAAACCCTACGTCTTTCAGTCCTTTTTCTTTTCCTGCGCTGAAGCACCCAATCCAACCCTTACTCCCTACCCTGATTCTCAGAAGAGCCAGCAAGGCTCACGTGCCAACCCCACCTTCACGCGGTGAGAGTCGGACAACGTCGAGCGGTCCTCTGGATCGCGCGACGGCCAACGGGGCTCTGGCTTAACCGCTCCTACAATCCTCTATTCCACTGGTTTGGTTTTGTTTCTGAAAGTTGTCAAAGTCCCAGGGGTGGTGATTTCTTTGATTTTAATGCATTTTCTCTGATGTTATTGCATTTTCTCACATTTCATTCCATTTTATTTGATTTTAATCATTTTCTTCGGTTGTCTTGCATTGTCTTTGATTCTATTGCATTGTCTTCGATATTACTGCAGTTTCTCTGATTTCATTGCATTTTATTAAATGTTATTGCCATTTAGGGCATTCTTTTCCATTTTATTGCATTACATTGCTTGTTATTGCATTTTATTACATTTTATTGCTTTTTCTTATTTTATTGCATTTCATTGCATTTCATTACTTTTCATTGCAGTTCATTGTATTGTATTACATTTTATTAACTTTCCTAGCATTCCATTGCATTTTATTGCATTGCATTAAATGTTATTGTATTTTATAGCATTCTAATGTATTTCATTGCCGTTTATTACATTTCATTGCATTTTATTGTACGCTATTGCATTTCATCGCATTTTATTGCATTTTATCGCATTTTATTAGATTTTACTGCATGGTATTGCAGTTTATTGCATTTTATTGCATTTTAATATATTTCATTGCATTTTATTGAATTGTATCACATTTTAATGTATTTTATTTTAGGTATTTTGAACGGAGGGGGTTAGAGAGTTCTACCAAACGGCATTCGACGGGGATTTTCGAGCCCTTTTCAACGTCCTTATTAAACTTTCCATCACACGCACCCTTCCGAAGTTATTCGCGAAAAACGATTTTTACAAAATGGCCGATATCTCGGGAACGGGGCGGGCTAGGGGGTCGTTCAAAAGCGCGTTCGACGCGTCTCGAAGAGACGAACCAGCCCCTCAAACGACGATCCCGTTGGACGTACCGTTCCAAGTCGACATGGGTAAGAAGAGCGTCCCGTTCCGGTCATTCTTGGTTTTAGCTGGAACCACTTCAGAGGTAAGTAGAGGGTCGGGTGGCGATTTTGGCTACATGGGCGAGTGGGTAGTCGTTTCTTAGGTTTTTTTGGGCGCTCTACACGAATCCGGCGCCAAAATTTACCCATCGCGTCGCGTTCTCCAAATTTTCCAATTTCTTTTTTTTAAGTCACTCTTATATATATACATTTCTACTCTTTCTGTTTCAGATATCATCACTTGTAGCAGCAGCAGCAGCAGCGCCAAAAGACGTAAGTTGGTTAGGATAGATTAGTTGAGTGTGTGTTTATCTCGTATTTCCAACCGTTTACGTGTTACGCTTAATTATTGTATTGGTTTCAGAAAATTATCAATCTCGACGGTGTACCACGCCAAAAGATACTTGCCTACTGGCTATTGGACGAGGAAGAGGAGGAGGCAGATGCAAGGAGCGAGCACGGTAGTGAATCGACGCCACGAGGGTCCGTTGCATGCGTCGTTAAATCGGTAATGGGTAATTCGATGTTTTTATATTTTTTCGGTTTCTGTTTGTTTTCAGACACCCACTCCCACCAGGGCACAAGCCCGCCATGCAGTACATGCGGGTCTGATGGGGAGTGGGAGGCGTGGGAGGCGTGGGAGGCCACGCACAGCGAGGGCCGGTGCCAGCCTCCCCCTCCCCAAAACAGCCAGTAGCGCGAACGAGAGGCGCAGGAGGGAGCACAAGGAGGACCGGCGTCGTAAGTACTACAAGTTGTTTCCTAAGTACATGTTACATAACATTCCGTTACGTGTTGTTTTTTTATTTTACAGATAGGTGACTGCAGCGAAAAAAAACCATGGAATGTTTGTTCCTTTCCTTTTATATTCATTTTACAATCATGCATGTACGAAAATTATAATAATAACACCTATAAAAATAAATAAATATGTAGCCTGTTAAATTATTTACCTTCCTACCTTGTTTTCCCATAGGTGGTTATGCAACTTCGGGTTAAGTTTATGGCAATCGGAGAGGCGAAACAAAATATTGGTTGCGTCTCACGGGAATGGGCGTTGGAAGAGCCCATTCTATTTCTAAAATGTAATAAATATGTTTATTACATTTTATCACATTTTATTGCATTTCATTGTATATTATTGCATTTGAGTGTATTGTATTGCATTTTAATGTATTAATGCAGTTTATTACATTTTATTGCATCTTAATGTATCTTATTGCATTGTATTAGATTTTACTGCATGGTATTGCATTTTATCGCATTTTATTGCATTTTAATGTATTTTATTGCGTTTAGTACATTTTATTGCTTTTCATTGCATTTTATTACGTTTGTTGACATGTTGTTACTTGTTATTTCATTTCATTGCATTGTATTGCAAGTAATCACTTCTTATTAGATTTTATGGTTTTGTATAACGTTATTGCATAAAAAAATAGTTTTGTCCATTTAAAACGAGTTTTTCCAAGGCCAGGGACATTTAAGCAAAAATCCCTTTTCCCATTTAAACGGCATTTGTTCAAGGTCAGGTCCATTTAAACGGACGCAAAACGTGATTAATATGCAGGTATATAAGTGTGTGTGTGTGTGTGTGTGTGCGCGCGCGCGCGCGCGTGCGTGCTTTATCGATTCTCGGATTCTAGGCAAAGTTATTTTGGGATAAGATCTGACTCGCGAAATCTGTTTGTTTTCTCAGACTTCAATTTTTCCGTTTGTCTTTTAATATTCATTCGCTGTTCTCTGATCGAGTCGTTCGGTCGTTTTCCCGTGATCTATATCAATATCACTAATTTTGTAATTTTCTCTAACCGTTGTAATTTTTAAACTATATGATTGTGTTTTCTTCTGCATGCAAAAGTTCACGCGTAATGCGCGGAATGCGCCGCGCTTATATACCGCACGCTACATGCGCTACGCTATATGGTTAAGACTAATACCGACGGCACACAAACCATTCACACCACTTATATATTAAGTTAATAATGTTTGGATATATATGTATACGTGTGTGCGTGTAAATACAACACATACAAACACACACACACACTTATATACCTGCATATTAATATATTGTTTACATATTTATGTACATGTTCAAAAATTTTTTAAACTCCAATTTTGCTCACTTTAAGTCGTCGTATCTTTTATATTTTTGATTTTTGACGTTTTTGCCTAAGGAAACTTTTAATCAGTATCACCTAAACTACAACATATTTCAATTTCAGCTAATTTGACCGGGCCCGATTTTTTCCTATAAAATGTGCGGGGTCCTTTTCGAACTTTGAAACTTTAAGTCGCCAGAACTTTTTAGTTTTCGACTTGAGAGCATCGAGTATTAAGGATAATCGTTAGAACTCTTCGGGGGGCTACCAGAACTCTCAACAGAACTGCGAAATTATTTTAAAAAATTTTCATCTCTCGAATAAAAATAAATTTTTTTCGCAAAATCCGACGTTTTGTTGAGAGTAGGTCACGTGGTTTTTCCAGCGTCAAATGGCAAAAGCTCAACTATATTTAGCTTTGATGCTCGACGCTCGTTTCAATCACTGTACTCACAATTACTCAATAAAAAGCACTCTTTAATTACCAAAAAACAATATTTGTGTTGTACTATTAAAGATGCGCTTATTAAATATCAAGTAAATAAAACGCTGACTTGATACCAAATTGATACTCAAACAAACGTTGACGCTCGCATTTGACGCTATTTCTCCTTCCACTAATGGAGCCAGTCACGTGATATGTTTTGACCAGTTTTGACGCTAAAAATGAGCGTCGAGCGTTAGCATGAAATAGCACCTTAACACATTTTTCCGCCCCTCAAAGTTTGCCGCTGTGGGCCGGGGCCCACTCTGGCCCCCTTAATCCTAGGCTGAGTGACGGTAATTCCAACAGCGACTCGTCGGTACCGAGCCAGTACGACCAGTACTTCATGTCGCAATTGACAGACCTTAGCAGTCCGCCGCAGCAGCATCGTGCGATGTCGGCTTATTCACATCCTCATTATTCACATCAAGCCGATTACAACCATCAATTGGTATTCAATAATGGGCCTGAAATCAATTTTAATCCTAATCTTTCGCCTCTTCTGGATCCGATGCTTACAGGTAAAATCGTAAGGAATTTCTCGCTGAGTTCCGCTGACAATGAGCAGCGGCGGCAGTCGACCGAGAATTCGTCGGAGTTCCTGCCGGAATACGGCAAGAACATGTGCGTAACGTCACCGCATTTCATGTTTTCGCCCGAAGGTTGCAACGGAGACGAGATTAACGCGCTCGGCTCTGTTCAGTCGATCCACGGCCAGGCTTCCTATCACCCTACGGACAGGAATGTGGTGGAGTACAAGACCGATCAGCAACAACAAGTGGTTGATCATCATCCTCTTCGAAGATACAACGAGCAGATGCAGGTGAAATCGTTTGACCAGAGTGTCCAAACGGAATCACTCTCATCATCTTCATCGTCAACATCAACGAGAGGTTACAGTGTCGCGAACGACATCAAGTCCGTCACAAAAAGACGGAAATTAAACGACAGTAGCAGTAGCAACAATAATAACAATAACAATAAAAACAACACGAACGACGATGACGACAATGTCGACAGTGAGGCGAGTGCGACGAAGGAGAGACCATGAAGGAACAATAGTGCGACTGATGCGGACATCCAGAGACCTAGAACGATGGCGACCGTGCGGGAACGACAGCGGATGCAGAGCCTCAATGAAGCATTCTCCGCCCTGAGGAAGATCATACCCACCCTGCCAAGCGACAAACTCAGCAAGATCCAGACGCTGAAGCTAGCTGTCAGGTATATCGACTTTCTCTATCATTTGCTGAAGACGAATGTAGACGGCGGTGACAGCGACGAAGAGATTAGTAAGTTTTTTGAGTTTTTATAATGTTTTTCTAAAGTTTTTGAGTCTTGTAACGCGGATCTGCGCAGAGTAATCTATACAAATGCATATCGATATCTCAAAGAAGGGAGAGAGAAAAGAGAGGAGGACGAACCGATAGGATAAAGTCTATAGGGATCAAGATTTAATGAGTAATGCTGAAGCAATATGCTTTAAATAACAGATTTTTACCCGTACGATCAGAGTTTCAATTGATGTAGTGCCAATCTCATTACTTCTCACACATACTATGTAGATATTAACTTATCTAGATTTTCATACTTCTTGTGTGGATTTTAAATAACATTATAAGTGCAGGAATAGTCTTGTTATTTTGTCGTGTTGGGCAATCCTTTATGATTTAGATGACCGACTCGTGGCGATACTGGAAGGATGCTGGAAACTTATACCGAATGTATATTGCTTGGAGCGACGCTCGAAGATCATTTCCGTCGGCACCTTCTTCCGTGGGGCCGGCACGTGTCTACACGACTCGGATGGCTTCGGTTTGTTTTATGGTGCAACGTAATTAAACAGATCCTCCGTCGCACAGTGGGGTATTTGTCTGACTTAGCTGGCCAAAAGTCATTTTCGTTAAATCTGTTCTAGACATAAACAAATTGCTATCTGGTAAAGATAAATAGTTAGAGAGTTAATAATATGCCATTTTTGCTTCTTGCAACGTTGCTGTGCAACGATTCTATCAATCAGAATTGGAGCATCTGTAACAGTAAAACGTATGTTTCTTCGGCGTTCTTGAGATAACCGATTTTCAAAAGTTGTATCTTTACAGTTGAAAGTGATTAATTATGGATAATTTTAAAGCAGATTGAAAAATATCATGTTTAGGTTAATTATAAAGTCAATTTTAATATAACTAGAAGGAATTTATTATACTTCAGGGTACGTCCCGTCATTTATATTTATATTAATATAAAGAGAAAGGTCTTATGTTTATAATAATAGAAAGAATAGTCGCGGAATCTCGCGGTTATTCTTTTTATTGTTATAAACATAAGATCATTATACGATATTATAATTGATTGTGTTTTATATATTGTAGAATAAAACACTACAGATGACATTTTCCAATTAAATTGCAGGACCATCCGGGGTCAAAATATTAACTCGAACAAAAATATTTAACATCATACAACAGTGCGAAAAATCAAGTATTAATGAGAAATTGGAATTTGTTGAAAAACAAAAGACTTTTGGCCAGCTAAATCGGACAAATACCCCACTGTGCGTCGGCGGAATCCTGTAATTTACATGCTATGAGCCTGGACACTACGATCCATATTCTCAGCTCACTTTTATCAATAAATGCGCGCATTTATTTCTGATATTCTATAATATATGTAACGTGAACTACACACTAAATGCACGCATTTATCATAAAAGTGAGCTGAGAATATGGACCTACGAGTCTACAGGAGCACTCACGTCATCGTATAAGTGTTTTTGAAGAAGCTCGCTCTACGCATCGCGCGTTATTACAGCTTGTGCATCGGTTATTTCTGTGATATTTGTAAATCAATGAGAAAAGAAATTCTCCATGCGGCCATGTGAGTTTTAGTTTTTTTTATCTATGAACTGATAAACTGAAATAAAACGGTTTTGCGGTGCTCTTAATGCTGCATTTGTAGATATTCGGAATCTTAACTATCCGCGCGTATCGTTTTCGCTTGATAACATTTGATAAAGATTTTCGAAGAGAATTGCTATGACCAATAAGTTATCAAGTACTTTTTCGATAACAAGGAAATTTAATTAACAATATTTGATAGCAAATATTGTTAATAAATATTATTAATAAATATATTAATCGTAATAACTGGGGTGATTTATTCGTGTGTTAAAAATACGATCCGTTGCTCTCGGTTTTCGTGGCGAGATCGTGAAACGGAAATATATATACACTCGTTCGCTTCTTTTATTCGGCTCCGCTTCCTTCTAGCATCTCGTATGATACCGTATTGCCACCGCTTCCCTTTTATTTTTGACTTCGCCATTTTACGGACAGAATTATCGTATAACTCTTCCTCGACTTTCTCTTTTCTGCAACTTCTTTCGTTAGCTTTTCTCAATCTTTGCTTTTACATTCTTTTTCATAAGAGGATAATGTAAAAATTCGAGTTTCAAAAAAGAAATTCATGAGTGTAAAATCAAGTAAAATAAGCATTAGTTTTTTTTAATTTTGTGTAAAATTATAATAGATATTAATCTCATTTATCGACTCTTTCTCCTTTGAGATTTTAACTAACTTGATATATCGAAATGCATTGCGGTATTATTTTATTTTGAACGATTTATCGTTTAGTGATGTAGTGGACTTAGCTAGATGGTGCAGGACTTTTTGACTCAGCTAAGTCCAAACTATACGCCATTAACCGGTGATCGCGTAGTCACCAAACACCCTGTATATATAATTAGATATATAATTTCGCACGTATAAATTTTTTTTAGAAATGTAAGAATCTTGGCCGACTTTCTTGTATGTTCGGGAGAGATGACCATAGAACAAAATTAGTTGGACAGCTTTAAAATTGACGTAAAAATAAACAAAAGAGAAGGAAAAAATGATTCTAGATTAAAATTAGGCCAAAACATATTTGTTATGTTAAAAAAAAGATTTTAAGACGTTAATAGTGTTCTTTTCTTTCTTCTGTCACGGGTACTACCCGCTTTGGATATGTATTTCTTTGGTATTTGAAAAAGGGGAAAATATTTTATAGAAAAATATGATGATAATAATAATTCCACGAGTACCCAATAGTTTCGGAGCTGCTATGATCATCTCTTCCGATTATCCGAGAGAGAGACTGTAGCAGTTCATAAAACACGGCGGGTATGAGTGGAAATTGTACGACATCGTTTACACGCGGGAAGCTCGAAATAAACCTAAAATCTTGGTTTCTGTCACTTTCAGCCAGGTATTTCTGATTCTTATACGGAAATAATAATATAGAAAACAATTTTCAGATAATAAAGATTACAATTATGTTGTTTTTCTGCAGAACATTAAACGTCCTGGAGCAAACACAATTAAATCACACCACAGAATGATAATACAGCTGTGTGGGTAGGAGCGAAATTAGAGTAGAGTGATTGGTCATCTCTCCCTTACTACGTTGGTCTATCCCGTACTTATCCTCTATATCAAATGATAAGAAAGCGCTGATAAAAAAAGAATCTGTTTCTGTGTTCTGCAGCAAGGAGTGCGAGGAACGCAATCTTGGCTGTGAGGCAAATGGCATCGACTCCCGCGGATAAACAATTGTTTTACGCGTTTAGCGTATGGAAACTGAAAGAGGACTTGAAAGGAGAGGCGAATCTACGCAATAATTAGTTAAATAGTTAAATAGTTATATTTTTATAATACCATTATATATAATAAAAATATAATAAAATCTTACCGAGGTTAAGAATTAACAAACTGTATTAGTAACATTAGGTGCACAGCGTGCGGACGCAAAAACACGTTATAAATACGTTTTTTTTGTATAATTATTTCATTGAAAAAATAAAAAAAATCTTACAAGTTTCGTATAGACAACGTCTTTTTACAACGCATACTGAAGTCACGACTGTTACCGCGATCTCTTCTGTGTCTAATTTTACCTCGGTAAGATTTTATTATATTTTTATTATATATAATGGTATTATCGTTCGCCGACATTCTGTCCTGTACCTCCTGTTTCATGTGTGAAATCTATAAAATCTGTAATTCTCCCGACTCGCGCACACGCGTACGTAAAGTTATTATATATAACCTCCATCTAGCAGAATTCGCTCGTGGTTGTTTTGCATAGATTGAGGATCGAGCGAAACGGATCCCATGACTTTGTCTCGTTGGCACAAATCTCCTGATGTAAGTGAAAAAGTTATTCGAGAAAGTTGCATTCTCATAAAAATGTTGAGCTAAATTACAGTAGTTTCAGCACAATAAAGCGTAAAATCAAACTTCTCTATACCGGTGTAACGTTCTTGAGAGTAGAAACCAATCTTGATGTTAAAATAGTAGATAGCAACCGTCGTGATTTATAAAGCTTGATTCTATTCATGTCCGCTCCCTCGATGTATATATAATTTTAATAACGATTAGTTTTTAGGAAAGAAAAAAAAGATTTTGCCTTTTTATAACCAAAGAGAAACAAACATTTTCCTACATTTTACATTGTGAAATAGATCACGATCGGAATTTCGAGATTTTCATTTTTGTTCACATTTTCTAATATCATAAAATACGATATGAATAAACACGATTATTTTATTTCAGAAAAAATAATAAAAACGCAGAAATTTTCATATATAATTCTCTCTGTAATTATATTCACATTTTATATTTGTCTCTTTTATATATTATAATATCTACATGTGAGTACTTTATGAAATAAACATTGTTAATACACATTAATACATATTTTATTATTACTATATTAGTATAATAGTACAACTTGTAATAAAATATATATAATAAAATATATAATTATTATAAATTATTATACTGGCGTTAAAATAAGCGTGTTTCACTGAACAAAATAAAAATATGTGACTTTTCCTTAATGCTGGGACTAGTTTTCCGTTTCAAAATAAAAATAAAAATACAAATAAAAATGTGTGACTTTTCCTTAACGCTGGGACTAATCTTCCGCTTCAATATGTTTCCTATAATTTGAGAAAAAGAAAGAAATTAATATTAGCACAAAATACATTTTAAGTTATAACATAATAATGTAAATTACATCAAAATAAGAAATTTCCGTTATTAAATTTAAAAGTAGATGTTTTTATAATAAACAAGTTATATCAGAAATAATATACAGGGTGAGCCATTTTAAGTAACGCATTGATTTTTCTCGAAAACCAAATCTTGTATCGAAAAATGTTTTAGACAAAAGTCGTTTGGTTCGAAGGGGGCAAGATGATAGCATTATTAATTTAATTGTAGATGGCGCCACTTTAGAGATTTCTGTGGCGTCTCGTGACGTCACCCGCACGCGCCTCGTACGCACTCGCGCCAACTTCAAACAACGAAGCTTCACATCAGTCAACGAAATGACATTTATTGATTTTTATAAGTCGCTCAGTTTTTTATTGATTTAACACATTTGTGAATTGTTTCAAAAGAAGTTTTATTTTACGAGTTTCATATTTTTACAAGATCTTCGCCTTTTGTCTTCCAACCGCCATACTGTTAACACGCGTCTTGTATGCATTAAATTTAAAACTGTGAATGTACATTTTGTGGTTTAAATATATCCTTTTATGGATTAAGCTCGGATTTATTATTCTATCGTATCGGTGTATCATTCATATATGGTTCGTTCGTATCGACGCGCCATATTTCATCATGGCGGCCATTTTTTTAAATGGAAGTTGATTTTTCTCTCTAAGTGAAAGTTGTAGCTGATAATGAGACGAATACAACGGTTTTTTGACAAATTCAGTCTTGTTATTTCGTTTGTGTAATGGGACTTTTGCGTCCAATAAACTCCATAAGTTTTCTATAAGATTCAAGTCGGGGCTCTGTGCCGGCCATTCAAGCAATTGAATATTTGAATCCTCAAAAACTTTCTTAGTTTTCTTGGCAGTGTGTTTGAGGTCATTGTTCTGTTGGAAAACAAATCCTTCGTCGAGACCCAGTTTTAATAGTGCCTCTACTAAATTTTCATTTAGTATATCAATATATTTATCTGCATTTATAATACCATCAATTTTTACTAAAGTACCAACCCCATTTCACGAAAGGCACCCACACATCATCAATAATCCTCCGCCAAATTTAACCGTTGGCGTAATAAACGGTTTCTTCTACGTTTCATTTCTCTTTCTCCAGACTTGGTGCTTCTTTTTTAATTACCGTAACTCAAACCTACAAAAACCTTTTTAAAAAAAGAAAAAATATTTACGCTAAGTACATAAAACGTATCGAACTTTTTAAAAATAGTGTAATTATAAAAAAACAACCTTTCTAAAAAAGTGTATTATGAAAATTTATTTCTTCAAAAATATACATCAAATCAATGCAATTAGCCAAGTATATCATTATTTATTGAAAAGTGAACTGTTCACAAATGGATATGAAATCAATGCAATTTATCTAGTATTTGTTTAAAAATGGATGTTGTCAGTGCAATATCCAAAAATTATATACAAGATGCATTCAAAATTAATCAAACAATTATATGAAACAAGTTGTATACATTCAAAAGTATATGCAACACAAGCTTAACGCATCCATTGTCTCTTCACGCAAATTCTAAGTCGCATAAAACGGACTTAACCTGACTCAAATGATCAACGGAATCATAATGAAGCAAAAAACTTGGCGTGCCCAGGTCGCATTGGACATGTCTTACAAAATTCTTATAACCTTGAAGTAACAATATCTTGATTTGTACTGTATTTTGCTAAGAGTAAAGAACTACAGGAGGGAGCATATCGGTAGTGGGGGTAGGCTTTTTGGCTGACGGAAGCCATCTTGAGCGTCCACTTTTTTTGACGTTTATCAGCGCATCAAATCAGCAGCTTTTATGATTACGTCAGACTTTGCGTATCAAGCAACATATACCGAGCGTTATAACGAGCGAAGCAATCGAAAATTATTTATTATAACAAACGAGCACCATGGTATGATTGTTTTTATTCTTACAATGTTATGTACAGCATTGACATTCTAGATCCTGACGTAAGCGGCCATCTTGAGCGTTCACTTTTTATATAGTACTTCCGTCAGCTATGCCGGGACGAAATGTTCCCTCCTCTGGTTCTTTACTCTTAGATATTTTGTATCACAACACAATTACCTTTTTAAAAAAAGGTACAAAAAAAGCGCCAAGTATAGCGCGCCCGAAGTTCTTTCAAAAAAGAACTCTACGCGCTCGAAGGTCTTTCAAAAAAGAACTCTACACGCCCGAAGTTCTTTCAAAAAAGTACTCTAAGCGCCCGAAGTTCTTTCAAAAAGGAACTCTATAAAACTAATGATATCAACAAATTGCGCCAAATACAATAGGTATTTATGCAAACCAGAAACTCTATTACTTTTTATTATTACTCTTTGGCCGATATTCATTGTTGATTCTTATTTAAGACCATCTTAAGTACAATCATAAGATATTTGACACCAATCACACTGTCGTATTAGCATCTTAAGACATTACTTCAGATCGTCTGGAAATAAGAATAAGAACGGACTATGACTACTGGCCTTTGATATTAAAAAATAAAGGACATAATAATATTAAGCAGATATTTTTATACGAATAAATATTTTAATACATATAAATATAGTTATTAATACAAATAAGTGTTTTTTCAAAATACTTGGCGCTGCTAAACCGAATCAATATGTTAATTGCCTTATTCCTTCGTTCATTCGTAATGGCTAAATGTTGAATAGTGTTATGAATTTGATGTTGCACAAAAAGGTTAGTAGTGTCGGCTAGAATTCTGTTGCACTCGTACAATTTAATGCAATATGGACTGGATCTAGTATTGCACTCGTACAATTCAGTGCAATGTGGACTCGGCCTAGTGCTGCACTCATATAGTTTAGTGCAACACGAGTGCAAACCGACCGAATTCACTATTATATGTAAATTTCAAGATTTGGACTTTGCATCGTAATATCTCTGCTCGTAGGGCACGTATACGAAAAATGAGAACACTTTTATTATACAGGGTGAGTCAGAACAACCTTTTATCATTAAAGCCACATAATCTTGAGTGAATTGTGAATCACTTTTTCCTCTTGCAAAACTTTATCGGAAGCTTACTTTTCAAGATATAAATGAAAATAATGAGCGTACCACAGGTCGGGTACAGGAGGCAGGCAAGGACGGAGCCACTCACCAACGACGCGGGCGCTGACTTGGAATGCAATCGGCTAGTCGCTGCACTACGCAAGCTGTATTCCAATAATCATTGTCAGTAGTGAAAATGTAGTTTATGCTACAGAACACAAACTGGCAATAATTGTGGAAAACAGCTACACAATGGTACGCGCACACACATGCGAAGCATGTTTTGCCAATCTTTCTCTTTCACACTTATTCACATCATTCTCCTTTTTATTCACACTTCACTTTACTTCGCTTCACTTTACTTTTATTTTACTTTATTTAACACTCACGCACTTGAAACGCACGTGAAACTTTATTTGTAAACAAACGGAATCACGGTGCAACACAAGACATGCACCGGTATATCAGGCAACTTGCGGCAGGCTTCTAAGTGGTTGACGCACGCGTTGCCGCAGCTAATTTTACGCGCGAAATTCTTGCTTCTTCTCTGCATATTTATTAGTATCACTGTAATAAATGTTGCAAACCTAAGAAATGTTCCACGTAAGAAAATATTTGGTTGCCCTGAAAAGGGTAGATGTTGCTAGTTTTGGAAGATTTATAATAAATGTTCGAAATGGCCACCGTCCATAGCAACGCAAGCTCTCATACGTCTCAGTAGATTTATTGGAATCTGCTCCATAATTGTATCTTCGATATTCCAAATGGCATTGTGGAGTTTGTCGTTTAATTTTTCTACGTTGTCGGAAAGCTTTTTGTAGATAATTTCTTTGCAGTATCCCCACAAGAAAAAATCTAACGGATTCAAATCCGGAGATCTCGCGGGCCAACGTATCGGGCCATATCGGCCCATCCAACGCCCAGGAAATCGCTGATTCAAATAATCGGTGACTATTCTTGCATTGTGTGGACCAGCACCGTCCTGTTGAAATATGATCTTCTGTCTCTCCGCCAATGGTATGTCTTCTAGAAATTCTGGCAGATTGTCTGCCAACATTTCTAAATACGATGCGCCGGTTAAAGTATCTGGAAGAATAATGGGACCTAGGATTTTTGTGCCCATTATCCCAGTCCAGACATTTAGTTTCTATCGTGTTTGAAAATTTCTGACGCGTGTAGCTGAAGGATTCTCGTCGTTCCACGGATGCATATTGTGGGAATTATAAACGCCTTCCCGTGTAAATAGCGATTCATCGCTGAATATTACACGGTAAGGAAATTCGGGATCCTCATTTGCTGTCGTCAAGAAATATTCGCAAAATCGTTTTCTTTTCTGGTAGTCTTCCTCTCGTAAATCTTGTACGCGGGTGTAGTGATAGGCGTGCAATTTTTCGTCTTTGAGGATTCTCCTTACAGTAGAATAAGACAAATCGTGTTCTCGTGCCATTACCCGAATACTTGTTTCGGGTTCTTCCTCAACAGCACGAAGAATTGTCTCGACATTTCGTAAATTTCTGGCATTACGATTTCTACCAGTGTCTTTTTTCTTCGGTAAGACACTGTCAGTTTCTTACAGCCTTTGAGCTGCCGCAAGTATTACGGAGGCCGATGGATGTCTTGCTCGGTTGGGATACAACTCAGCATATCTTCTAGCAGCAACGGCAACTACGCCGTGGCACTCTCCGAGTGCCATCAGCATGTCGTAGTACTCTTTGTTCGTGTATGCTGCCATGTCTCCTGTGCTTCTAATAATCGAGGGATTATTGATTGCAGTATCGATCGCTTCATCCCATTTATACGATCCTCGCGGGGGGTCGATGCCCCTTCCGCGCCCCGCTGACGAATCGCGGACACCCGCGACACGCGACTCGCGGGTGTCCGCGATTCGTCCGCGGGGGCGCGGAGGGGGCATCGACCCCCTTGGATTGGCCAGCCTTGGAACTGCTTCCTACATTTGCTATTGAGTGTTCATGGACTTTTGTTTTGCGTTTTAAATGAAGTTAAAGTTTTGTAACTTATATGATCCTTACGGAATTTTATGTATGTGTGATCTTTATTTATTATATATTCTAATATACCTAACATGAGCCTTGTATGGAATTATTTTAGAAAATCAGAACAGAAAAATATTGCTCGATGTAAATTATGTCTCAAAGAAATAAAAACTTCTGGGACAACGTCTAATATGTTAGCCCATCTTAAAATAAAGCATTTATTTGCACTTAATGAATGCACAAAAAAGAAAAAGGTATGTGTCACGTGTTTTTTAGGTTAGAATAAATTTTCCATTATTAGTTTGTACTTATTGTATAAACATTTTAATAAATAAAGTTATTTTTATTGTTTATACTTTTTAAGTTTTTACATTTATAATATAAATAGTTTTTCCAATTAGTGAAAAGGGGTGGAGTTCCGAAAAGGGTACGGCTCCGATTTTAATGAAACTTTGTAAAAAGCTTCCTCTCAGATTAAAAAGAAAGTCTTTAAAAGGATTTTTGGCGACTCTTATAATACGGTCAATGTATCTTCTACATTATTACTCTTTTCTGCTTTGGAAACATATTTTGTAGTGTACCAAGTTAATAACGAAGATTTTTCACCTACAAATTGAATATCCATGTTTCCTTCCCAAGCAACAAGAATAGCTGGATTATAATCATTAATATTGATTTCTTCTTTAGATCGTGGCAGATCATACAATCTGCTTTTTGTTTTCAACTGTCTTCTATCCGCTATTGAAACGGCAACGTCTCTAATTTTCAAAGTATTTGTTACGGATCTTGGAAACCCAAATCTACACACTTTAAAAAAACCTACTTTAGTTTTTTTAGTACGCAAGCAGTAATCATTATGTTTATGTCGTTGATGTATATTTACACGTCGATGTAATTCAGGTGACAACTCTTTATTTGGCATTCTACAAGTGACATATTTTGAGATAAAAGATGCAATTTCTTCATTAGAAGATGTACCAATTACCGGAGCATCTTTTATCCAAATTAACAAATGAAAATGCTGCATACCTCTGCCTTGATATTCACGACGCCAAAAGTAATGAGTGACCTCTCCGATTGGATTATCAGGTGAACAAATAAAATCAAGCATAGCTTTAAATTTATTATCTATGAATCTCGAAGTCGATACAGGATCGAATGCAATAAGTTCGTTTGCAGATTTTCCATTGGCAATTGGTTCATTTATTTCTCGAAGATATTCTATCAAATCGGTCCATAACTATTCGCATGGACTGAGAGTAAGAAACCAAGTAGCGGGTCCGTAATTATTTATCATACAACGCAAATTGCCTCTAGGTATTCTCCAATATTGTTCTGTATTTCGTAACTTAGAAAATATAGTATTTAAGTTAGATTCAAGCCGCTGGTTAGATAATTGCTCCAAATAAGTAGCAGCTGTATACTTTTCACGAGGATCAGTAACATTTAGTTTATGAAATATACCAACATTTAATTGTCGCATATTGTTATCACGTAATAAATAGAAAAGAAATTGTGGATTTGTCCGAAATTCTGAGCGTTCCGACATAAGTCTTAATTTAATATATTCGAAATCAGTTATCCGGACACATCTATCTTCATGCTGTCCATTTACACCATATGGATATAAATCAGGAAAACATTTTGTATCCAAATCTTTATTACGATTATCCAATGGAATATCTTGAATTTTCTTCATTTGATAAAGTTTAGTTGCAGGTTCATTTATTCTTTTTTCATGCATAGGATATATTGTACATTGTTCATAATATTCATCTGTTTGCGGCATTTGAGTCAATAATGCCTTGTCTGTTTTTTTTAATGTTATTTTCTTCATTATCATAACATTGAGAATCATGTTCTTGAAACTCAACGTTTTGTAATTCGGAATGTAACAAACTTTCAGGAGATGTTGGTAGTGTAATGTCTGAATATATAGGATTATTTTGTTTTAACTATATTAAGGCTGTCCATACTTTTTTACATCGACTAATTGTTCCCAGATTATATTTGCTTTAGTTGGAATACCACGAACTAATATACAGGGTATCCGGTAACTTACGACTCAACGCTCGTGAGTGGATAAAGCGGACTGAACTGAGTGGAAAAGTCCTATATCATTTTGCAATTTTCACAATAGTTAACAAGTTATTAATTATTAAAAATCCTGCTATTAGTCCAGCCTACCGCCGAATGCAAGTGCGCGGCGAGATGCGACCGCCTAGCGATCGAAGTTGCTAGGCACGGGAAGTTGTTTATTACAAATGGCATGCCTAGCCATTGCCACTGCGATCGCTAGGCACTCGATCGCTAGGCGGTCGCATCTCGCCGCGCGTTTGCATTCAGCGGTCGTGAGTTACCGGACACCCTGCATATGGTAATTATTTAGTTTAACGGAGCAACCTCGGATGACCTTGACCTTGACATATATTATAGAGGTCACCTTCCTGAGTGACCTTCAAAAGATTTTAGCCGTCGCTTATTGTTTATTAAAAAGTTAATAACAAAAGAAGTTTGATGATTTTGCACGAATTTTCAACTGTCCACGCAAAGCAAGGACTTGAGTTTGACATATATTACAAAAGTCACCTTCCCGAATAACCTGCACTAGGTTTCACCCGTCGCTCGTTGTTTGTTAAAAAGTTATTAACACAAAAGTTTAATGAATAGAGCATAATTTTACGATATCATATACGTTTACGAAAGAGTATATTTGATGGAATTTTACCTTTAAATCAGAAATAGGTTTGGGTTAGGTTATATTTTCCGAAACTAGAGCCCCGGACACATACGCTCGTTTTCAGCCCGCTTCGCGGGAGGGCGGTGTTACAGATTTCACCGTACAGAGTTTAATCACCTGGTACACAGCACGGATTCTAGCGGGGGGGAGGGGCGAAGACCCTGCCCCCCGCCCTCCCGCGAAGCGGGCTGAAAAACGAGCGTTTATGTAGAGGTGTGCTTAACGATTATCGATATTTATCGAAAAGTATCGTTAAATAACGATATTATCGATTATCGAAAAATATCGATATTATCGATAATTTTAATAAGTAATGTGTTATTATGATTATCATGTAATATAAAAATGACATCAACATAATCAGTAGATGGCCATACATGTAAAGAAAGAGTTAATACCTAATTTGAACAGAAAAGAAATTATTTATTCATTGAAATCACAGTCAACATGTTCACATATTTTGGTTGAAGACGTGATCGTCGCTGTGATAATATTTCCCCTGCTTTGGAAAATATTCGTTCACTCGGAACACTCGTGGCTGGTATAGATAAATATTTTTTGGCAAGTTTCTGAAGTTGCGGAAATACAGTTCCTTCAGACATCCACCAAACAAACGGATCACAACTTCGATTTATGACGCTTAAACGTAAATATCTATAATAAATAGAACCATAATAAATCGAAATATTCGGAATTATTTAAATGAAGTTAACTGGAATGAAAACTAATAAGATCCCTGATGGGAACATGGTCAAGGTAATATGCCCACTTAGCTGCAAAGGACATAGTTCGCACGGAAAAAATTAGATAGTGCTACTATGTTTTCTTTTACATGTTTTTAGATTTTTCCAAATCTTAGCATGGCCATCCTACCATCAGGAACCTACATAAAGCATATAATTACTTTTTCAATTCATATTCACATGACATTGATGTTGGATTGGATATTTTATTCATTTTCTTCATTTTGTTTTCAAAATGTTTCCATAATTCATTGTCATGTTTTACAAGTTGATTAATTGTTTCCATTTCCGTATTTGAAGTTCTGCTTTCATTACGATCTTTACATTCGGCCACAATCTTTTCTTTAGTACTTTTAATTGATTGAGAAGACTGAAATGGTACTTTTTTGAATCGTGGATCTAACATTGTAGCAATGGCGTAAATAACATTTTCTTCCATCTCTCCGAAGCGAAAGAGAGGTACTAATTACTATATGGAAGGCCTTTTGCTAGCATCTCATTGATGATTTTATTTCCTTTTTTACAAAATCTTATCGATAAATTCCTTGTTTATCGATAATTATCGATAGTGTTATCGTTAAGCACACCTTTACGTTTATGTGTCCGGGGCTCCAGTTTCGGGAAATATAACCTAACCTAACCTAACCAGGTTATATTAGATTAGGTTAGGTTAAATCACTTTCCTTCCTTCGTTCATATTCGTCGTTTATGTCTTTCAATATTCAAAATAACTACTATATTTTCGAAACTTCTTTTGTTAATAACTTTTTAATAAACAATGAGCGACGGCTAAAACCTTTTGAAGGTCACTCAGGAGGGTGATCGTGACAACATATGTCAAGGTCAAGGTCATTCGAGGTTGCTCCGTTAATCTAAATATTTACCATATACACTACTCACAAAAATTAGAGCAACACCAAACTTTTCTTAAAAATAGGCAAACTTCAAGCAGCTGTAACTTTGTTAAAAATGAACGAAATTTAAATTAAAAAAAAGGATTTTAAAGCTTGAACTTCTACTTTCGAACGGTTGCCATGAGTTTAAATTTCTGTGACGTTTGGTAATTTTTACATACACAAAACTGCGAACTGGACAAAATAAGAAATTTTCTTTTCACTTTGAAGGTCTGTCACGTATCAAAAACAATTCTGCGAAAATTCTCGACTTTTTATTGTAAAAGATTGAAGTTTTCCCTACAAAACGCTTTTTTTAAATTTTCTACGAGTTTTTGTTACTGAGTTATCGCCGATTAAATAAAAATTGGCATTGTTTATTTTGATTGCTCATAACTCCGGTAAAAATCATCGCACAGCAATTTAAAAAACGGATTCTTAAAGCTGAAACTTTGCTCTATTAAACGGTATACTTGCCCAAATTTTTTCGAAAACATGTAACCATGCTGAAAATGGATGAATATAACGTAAAAATGAATGATTTTTCACTTTGTCATTTTAACCTTAAAAACAATCGTACAGAATGACAAACAAAATTTGTTCTTTACATTTTTTTATACTTTTCAATACCATGAATTTGACAAAAATTTGCCAAATAGCTATAAGATTTTTTTTATGGTGGCCACTGTGGTTTTATGGGACAAAACTAAGAAATTGCTAAATTTCAGTAAGATAAAATGGAAAATAATGTTAATTAATGTTAAAAAATTGATTTCTAGCGCACTATATTAATCTTTATTAAGTCAGTAATAACAAAGTACACACTTTTCTACCAAAAGTTGAAAAAATTTGTGAACCGCCGGCGTTAGTTTTATCCAAAGCGTACCACGTGGAGGTCGCACGGTCGGATTTACGCTTCGTTTTGTGTGTGCGTGCGTGTGTGTGCGTATGTATTATGTGGAGTGTATCAGTGATTAATGCAATATGGAGTAATTAACGCTAAAAAGAATTTAATAACGTGTATTTCCGCCTCTATTCAAAATGACTGCTCGCAATCGATTTCGCATATTGATGTAACGACGTATTGCTCTTTTTGAGGGATTCGCTGCCAAGTTCAGCAAAGAACTGTGACAAGCGAAGCCAAATCGACGATGTTGGGATAGTTTTCGCGTACTTGGCGCTCTAACATATCCCAAACATGCTCGATTAGATTCAAATCGGGACTCATTGGCGGATGCAATAATGTATCGATTTGATGGTTTCTCAGAAACTGTTGGGTGTAACGAGCATTGTGCGGTCGTGCGTTGTCATTCACTAGGCGAAACCGGTGACCAATTCGATTTCTAATTGGTAGAACATATGGCTCTAGTATTTCATGAACATATCGTCTAGAAGTTAATCCTGGTGAAGGGATAATTACAAGAGGTGTTCGTGAAAATCGAAATATTCCTGCTCATACCATTACAGAACCACCATGAAAAGCTCGAACCGTTCTGTTGCAGTTTTCGGAATAGCGTTCTCCTTGACGTTGCCAAACTAGGACTCGTCTGTCATTGCCAAAAAGGCAAAATCTAGACTCATCCTTAAACAGTACAGAATGCCATTGCCTAGGTCGCCTACTGACTAAAGAATGAGCATAATGTAATCGTAGGCGACGATGACAATGGGTAAGGTATCGAACTTGCACTGGTCGACGAGCGTGCAATCCCGCTTCTCTCAAATGTTTTCTTATCGTTGAAGCCGAGATCGGATGCTGTCGACCATAATTAATATCGCCGGCAATTCTACGTGCGCATACAAAGCGATTCTGTGTAACTTGCCGGACGATCATTCGATCTTCCCGAGCGCTTGTTTCACGAGAACGGCCCTGACCCGGCCGTCTGTGGTATGAGCCAGTCTCTCGAAATCGGGAATAAATCCGATTAATGACGGACGGACTTACTCCAAATTGGTTGGTAACGTACCGTTAACTGTGATTCTCCTGTAGGAGAGTCACAATACGAGCACAATCTGTCTCAGATAAATGACGCATAAGCATCGTAAAAGAACAACGAGCAGAAAACGGAAGTAGGAGAAAACAGAATAAATAAAAGAAAAGAAGAAATATAAAAATAAGTAAAGGAATAAGTAAAAACCTTAACTAGTGATATATCAGACAGTATCAAAAATCGCCAATAGAATAACTCCGAACAGCTCAGTATACGTATACGTATGTAAGTATAAGCATATGTGAGTACGAATGCGCGATCTTAAGGAATGTAGCTGAACTCTTTCACTTACGAGAAACGTCTTACGTCTTGTCGCCGCCTAGCGGCAAGACGTTCCACTAGTTGCGTGCAATCCGTGAGCGCTCACATACACGCACACACACGCACGCACACACAAAACGAAGCGTAAATCCGACCGTGCGACCTCCACGTGGTACGCTTTGGATAAAACTAACGCCGGCGGTTCACAAATTTTTTCAACTTTTGGTAGAAAAGTGTGTACTTTGTTATTACTGACTTAATAAAGATTAATATAGTGCGCTAGAAATCAATTTTTTAACATTAATTAACATTATTTTCCATTTTATCTTACTGAAATTTAGCAATTTCTTAGTTTTGTCCCATAAAACCACAGTGGCCACCATAAAAAAAATCTTATAGCTATTTGGCAAATTTTTGTCAAATTCATGGTATTGAAAAGTATAAAAAAATGTAAAGAACAAATTTTGTTTGTCATTCTGTACGATTGTTTTTAAGGTTAAAATGACAAAGTGAAAAATCATTCATTTTTACGTTATATTCATCCATTTTCAGCATGGTTACATGTTTTCGAAAAAATTTGGGCAAGTATACCGTTTAATAGAGCAAAGTTTCAGCTTTAAGAATCCGTTTTTTAAATTGCTGTGCGATGATTTTTACCGGAGTTATGAGCAATCAAAATAATGCCAATTTTTATTTAATCGGCGATAACTCAGTAACAAAAACTCGTAGAAAATTTAAAAAAAGCGTTTTGTAGGGAAAACTTCAATCTTTTACAATAAAAAGTCGAGAATTTTCGCAGAATTGTTTTTGATACGTGACAGACCTTCAAAGTGAAAAGAAAATTTCTTATTTTGTCCAGTTCGCAGTTTTGTGTATGTAAAAATTACCAAACGTCACAGAAATTTAAACTCATGGCAACCGTTCGAAAGTAGAAGTTCAAGCTTTAAAATCCTTTTTTTTAATTTAAATTTCGTTCATTTTTAACAAAGTTACAGCTGCTTGAAGTTTGCCTATTTTTAAGAAAAGTTTGGTGTTGCTCTAATTTTTGTGAGTAGTGTATATGGTAAATATTTAGATTAACGGAGCAACCTCGAATGACCTTGACCTTGACATATGTTGTCACGATCACCCTCCTGAGTGACCTTCAAAAGGTTTTAGCCGTCGCTCATTGTTTATTAAAAAGTTATTAACAAAAGAAGTTTCGAAAATATAGTAGTTATTTTGAATATTGAAAGACATAAACGACGAATATGAACGAAGGAAGGAAAGTGATTTAACCTAACCTAATCTAATATAACCTGGTTAGGTTAGGTTAGGTTATATTTCCCGAAACTGGAGCCCCGGACACATAAACGTAAAGGTGTGCTTAACGATAACACTATCGATAATTATCGATAAACAAGGAATTTATCGATAAGATTTTGTAAAAAAGGAAATAAAATCATCAATGAGATGCTAGCAAAAGGCCTTCCATATAGTAATTAGTACCTCTCTTTCGCTTCGGAGAGATGGAAGAAAATGTTATTTACGCCATTGCTACAATGTTAGATCCACGATTCAAAAAAGTACCATTTCAGTCTTCTCAATCAATTAAAAGTACTAAAGAAAAGATTGTGGCCGAATGTAAAGATCGTAATGAAAGCAGAACTTCAAATACGGAAATGGAAACAATTAATCAACTTGTAAAACATGACAATGAATTATGGAAACATTTTGAAAACAAAATGAAGAAAATGAATAAAATATCCAATCCAACATCAATGTCATGTGAATATGAATTGAAAAAGTAATTATATGCTTTATGTAGGTTCCTGATGGTAGGATGGCCATGCTAAGATTTGGAAAAATCTAAAAACATGTAAAAGAAAACATAGTAGCACTATCTAATTTTTTCCGTGCGAACTATGTCCTTTGCAGCTAAGTGGGCATATTACCTTGACCATGTTCCCATCAGGGATCTTATTAGTTTTCATTCCAGTTAACTTCATTTAAATAATTCCGAATATTTCGATTTATTATGGTTCTATTTATTATAGATATTTACGTTTAAGCGTCATAAATCGAAGTTGTGATCCGTTTGTTTGGTGGATGTCTGAAGGAACTGTATTTCCGCAACTTCAGAAACTTGCCAAAAAATATTTATCTATACCAGCCACGAGTGTTCCGAGTGAACGAATATTTTCCAAAGCAGGGGAAATATTATCACAGCGACGATCACGTCTTCAACCAAAATATGTGAACATGTTGACTGTGATTTCAATGAATAAATAATTTCTTTTCTGTTCAAATTAGGTATTAACTCTTTCTTTACATGTATGGCCATCTACTGATTATGTTGATGTCATTTTTATATTACATGATAATCATAATAACACATTACTTATTAAAATTATCGATAATATCGATATTTTTCGATAATCGATAATATCGTTATTTAACGATACTTTTCGATAAATATCGATAATCGTTAAGCACACCTCTACATAAACGCTCGTTTTTCAGCCCGCTTCGCGGGAGGGCGGGGGGCAGGGTCTTCGCCCCTCCCCCCCGCTAGAATCCGTGCTGTGTACCAGGTGATTAAACTCTGTACGGTGAAATCTGTAACACCGCCCTCCCGCGAAGCGGGCTGAAAACGAGCGTATGTGTCCGGGGCTCTAGTTTCGGAAAATATAACCTAACCCAAACCTATTTCTGATTTAAAGGTAAAATTCCATCAAATATACTCTTTCGTAAACGTATATGATATCGTAAAATTATGCTCTATTCATTAAACTTTTGTGTTAATAACTTTTTAACAAACAACGAGCGACGGGTGAAACCTAGTGCAGGTTATTCGGGAAGGTGACTTTTGTAATATATGTCAAACTCAAGTCCTTGCTTTGCGTGGACAGTTGAAAATTCGTGCAAAATCATCAAACTTCTTTTGTTATTAACTTTTTAATAAACAATAAGCGACGGCTAAAATCTTTTGAAGGTCATTCAGGAAGGTGACCTCTATAATATATGTCAAGGTCAAGGTCATCCGAGGTTGCTCCGTTAAACTAAATAATTACCATATGCAGGGTGTCCGGTAACTCACGACCGCTGAATGCAAACGCGCGGCGAGATGCGACCGCCTAGCGATCGAGTGCCTAGCGATCGCAGTGGCAATGGCTAGGCATGCCATTTGTAATAAACAACTTCCCGTGCCTAGCAACTTCGATCGCTAGGCGGTCGCATCTCGTCGCGCACTTGCATTCGGCGGTAGGCTGGACTAATAGCAGGATTTTTAATAATTAATAACTTGTTAACTATTGTGAAAATTGCAAAATGATATAGGACTTTTCCACTCAGTTCAGTCCGCTTTATCCACTCACGAGCGTTGAGTCGTAAGTTACCGGATACCCTGTATATTAGTTCGTGGTATTCCAACTAAAGCAAATATAATCTGGGAACAATTAGTCGATGTAAAAAAGTATGGACAGCCTTAATATAGTTAAAACAAAATAATCCTATATATTCAGACATTACACTACCAACATCTCCTGAAAGTTTGTTACATTCCGAATTACAAAACGTTGAGTTTCAAGAACATGATTCTCAATGTTATGATAATGAAGAAAATAACATTAAAAAAAACAGACAAGGCATTATTGACTCAAATGCCGCAAACAGATGAATATTATGAACAATGTACAATATATCCTATGCATGAAAAAAGAATAAATGAACCTGCAACTAAACTTTATCAAATGAAGAAAATTCAAGATATTCCATTGGATAATCGTAATAAAGATTTGGATACAAAATGTTTTCCTGATTTATATCCATATGGTGTAAATGGACAGCATGAAGATAGATGTGTCCGGATAACTGATTTCGAATATATTAAATTAAGACTTATGTCGGAACGCTCAGAATTTCGGACAAATCCACAATTTCTTTTCTATTTATTACGTGATAACAATATGCGACAATTAAATGTTGGTATATTTCATAAACTAAATGTTACTGATCCTCGTGAAAAGTATACAGCTGCTACTTATTTGGAGCAATTATCTAACCAGCGGCTTGAATCTAACTTAAATACTATATTTTCTAAGTTACGAAATACAGAACAATATTGGAGAATACCTAGAGGCAATTTGCGTTGTATGATAAATAATTACGGACCCGCTACTTGGTTTCTTACTCTCAGTCCATGCGAATAGTTATGGACCGATTTGATAGAATATCTTCGAGAAATAAATGAACCAATTGCCAATGGAAAATCTGCAAACGAACTTATTGCATTCGATCCTGTATCGACTTCGAGATTCATAGATAATAAATTTAAAGCTATGCTTGATTTTATTTGTTCACCTGATAATCCAATCGGAGAGGTCACTCATTACTTTTGGCGTCGTGAATATCAAGGCAGAGGTATGCAGCATTTTCATTTGTTAATTTGGATAAAAGATGCTCCGGTAATTGGTACATCTTCTAATGAAGAAATTGCATCTTTTATCTCAAAATATGTCACTTGTAGAATGCCAAATAAAGAGTTGTCACCTGAATTACATCGACGTGTAAATATACATCAACGACATAAACATAATGATTACTGCTTGCGTACTAAAAAAACTAAAGTAGGTTTTTTTAAAGTGTGTAGATTTGGGTTTCCAAGATCCGTAACAAATACTTTGAAAATTAGAGACGTTGCCGTTTCAATAGCGGATAGAAGACAGTTGAAAACAAAAAGCAGATTGTATGATCTGCCACGATCTAAAGAAGAAATCAATATTAATGATTATAATCCAGCTATTCTTGTTGCTTGGGAAGGAAACATGGATATTCAATTTGTAGGTGAAAAATCTTCGTTATTAACTTGGTACACTACAAAATATGTTTCCAAAGCAGAAAAGAGTAATAATGCAGAAGAAAACATTTCAAAAGATAAATTCAACAAAATCCTTGAGTAGTTGTCTTTGGAATATTGGAGTGCACATGTTGAATCGCAGGGAATGTGGAGCTCTTGAAGTTGCTGGCACTTTGTTAGGAATCAAGAAACACGGTAGTGTCTCGCGCCAAGTATACGCGCAGCGAGACCGCACCGTGATTTTTACGCGAAGCGACGCTTTCGCAGACACTCAGATTATTAGATCTCAATAACGGCTGATCCGATCAACTTCTAAGTAGGCGCAATGGATAGCTTGGGTTCGAATTGCATAAGAAAAGTGTTTTTATTTTTCTCCTACGTGTCCTATGAGCGGAGATATTGCGATGAAACGTTCGAAATGTCACGATTTTACGATTAAGATACTCCGTTTTCTCCTTGTCTGTCAAGTGATGGCAAGAGGGGCTCGCGGAGAGACGAATGAAAAATTGTGAAGTTCGCTAATTTCGACGCTAGATGGCTCGAAATAACACGTAAATGTAAAGTCGATAATGCTAGATGCAGTATCAATCAATATCGTCGCATTTCGAATTTTGCATAACTTTTTAAATATTTCTTTAATTTTAATCATCTCTTGATACATTTTATATGGCACGGTAGTTAAGAGTTGATTAAAATCAAAGAAACGTTTATGAAGTTATGGAAAATTCGAAATATGACGATTTTGAGACACACACACACATATGCGCCATACACACACACACGCACGCACACGCACGCACGCATGCACGTCTAGCCACACTGCTACAAAGTCGGGTAGCTGCGCGCCCATAAAGACGGGTTGCTGTGCGCCCACAAAGATGGGTCGTTGTGCACCTACAAAGGCACTACAAAATGTGTGAAATCACAATAAAATTACCCTTTTAAAAAAAGGTACAAAAAAGCGCCAAGCATACGCGCCCGAAGAACGCGTTCAAAGATGACCTCTATAAAACTAATGATATCAACAAATTTCGCCAATTATAAAAATGAGTATTTATGCAAACCAAAAACTCTATTACATTTATTCTATTTATTACATCTATTATATTTTTATACAACTAAATATTTTAATACATATAAATATTTCAATACAAATAAGTGTGTTTTCAACATACTTGGCGCTGCTAAACTGAATCATTATGTTAATTGCCTCATTTTCTTTCTTTCTCTCTTGTGAATGCGTGCATGTGTGTGTATGTGTGTGACATTAGAATTAGCATAGATTAAGTTTAACTACATTTGTACATATATGTATTTCAGCGAGTTGTTATGTAATTTAGAGTGTAAAGAAATTATTGTAATCTTTAGATTATTTAAATACTAAGACAATTATTGAATCGGTTTAGCAGCGCCAAGTATGTTGAAAACACACTTATTTGTATTGAAATATTTATATGTATTAAAATATTTAGTTGTATACAAATATGGTAATTATGCATAATAGGGGAGCCAGCCCCGATGACCTTGACCTTGACATATGTTATAGAAGTCACCCTCCTGAGTGACCTTCAGAAGGTTTTAGCCAGCGGTCATTGTTTATTAAAAAGTTATTAACAAAAGGAGTTTCGAAAATGTAGTAGTTATTTTGAAGTCATTTAAAGCAGTGAATCGTTAATATATAGAATAGTTTCTTTTAATATAAGTACAAATTATTCTCTGCTTTAACCGAACCTAACCTAACCTTTTTTGGAGGAGGAACCCGTCATTGGCCCCCTCGCTCCCCTTGGGCGGGGTGCGAGGGGCGTGTGAGACTCTTACTTACTGAACCTACCTCCATCTGCCAGCCCTGGCTAGGAGAGGTCTGGGAGCCCCTAAGGATTCCTCTCAGTCCTCTCCCTGCCAAGTATCCGGTCCTGCGCGCCGTGGCGGCGTACATGCCCGCCGAAGTTGGCCCGGTCCCCACCCATGGAGCGTGGCAGACCACCGCTCCACGGGGACCCCTCGTCAAGAGGGGGTTTTTTTGGACGGAGGTTGACTATCCCAAATCAACTCCCGTCCACCCATCCCTAACGTCCCGAAAGGGGGTCGCAGGTCCTAAGGACTCTGCAACGGTGATGGCCCGAGCAAATGCCCCGCCGGCCATACACCCGAGTGCCCGGGCAAATACCTCGCCGGCACCCAGCCCCCTTTCAGGACTCGCCACATGCACGACAGTATGCGAACTGTCGTGCTAATTCCGACGAGTGAACTTCACGCCCGGGCAAATGCCCCGCTCGTGCGAAGTGGGGTTTTTCTGCATTTCGCAGAATCACCCCCAGGGTGCTTTGATAAAGGCACCCTGTCACTCGTCGGAATTTCCCTCCGCGCACGTGCCCTATGTCCCCGCGAACCGCCGTCCATCTCTCATCTTTTGGGCGCTGGGGTGTCTTTGCATTCACCCCAGCGCCCATCAGCTCCGTCCTTAGTTAAGGGCTCGCCTTTGGAGGAAGAGGGAGGAGGCTAATATGCGTCCTCCCCCCTATCATCATCTCGCGTTTCTTCGCGGCTGTGGGGGGAGGGCCTGACGCCTCCCCCCCTATCTCCTCCTCATCTAATGCGGCCTGGGGCGAACACGCGTTCCCGCTCCCGTTCCGCGGCCTCCTTCTGCCGCATTACTTGCGAGCAGGAGGCCATACTATTCCACGCTCTCTCACTGCCAACCATGTTCTTAATCACGGCCGGCAGCGAGAGATCCTCCCCAATTTCGGTGACTAGGACACGGCGCTCCTCCGCCCATGAAGGGCATTCCTCCAAAGTGTGTTGCGCCGTGTCCCGGTCCCCTCCACAGTGGTGGCAATGTGTCGTCGCCTCTTTCCCAATCCGATACAGGTACTCACCGAAACATCCGTGTCCAGTGAGCACCTGTGTCGTATGGTAGGAGAGACTACCCCAGCCTCTGTCCACCCAGTCTTCCAACACTGGGAGGACAACCCCGACGGCTCGTTGTGTGGCCGCGCTGGGCTCTGTTAGCCGGCGCCGCCACTTTATAGTTGTTCGCCGTCGGGCCTGACGCCTCAAAGTCTCGACCGCTCTGTCGGTCAGGGCCGCCCCCTCCCGGCGGAGACCCGCCAACACGCCCGCCGCCTCATGCGAGATGGTGCGGTAACCGTGGACGACTCTGATGGCAGCTCGGCGCTGAATACTGGCCATTTGGCCTTTACTGCGTCGACCGTTCATCAGGCCGCCCTCCCAGACCGGTGAGCCGTAAAGGCTTATTGACCGCACCACCTCTGCATAAAGGCGGCAGACCCGATCTTCTGGTCCACCGAGGTTCGGGAGTAGGCGACCCAATGCGGCCGCCACAGCCTCCACCCGGGGGACCAAGCGGTCGAAATGAGCTTCGAAGCGCCAGTGGCTGTCCAGGGTGAGTCCTAAATAGGTTATACTATTTCCCACCCCGACGTAGCATCTCCTACCCTTAACCAGGACTGGGGAGGCTTCCCGGGCCCTTGTGGCCCCTTTTTAAAGAGCCACATGGCCTCCGTTTTCTGGGGAGCCACCTCCAGTCCCAAACTCCGAATTGTGGCGACGACACATGCCACTCCAAGTTCCGCCAGCCGAAGGGTCCCTCTCCATTCATCCCCGCAGGCGAGCATGAACGTGTCGTCGGCATATCCGACGACATGCACGCCGGCGGGGAGGGCAGCCCGCAGCACCGAGTCGTATGCGACGTCCCACAGCAGGGGCCCCATAATTGAGCCTTGCGGGATGCTGCAATGCGTCTCTCTCCTTATCTGCGCACCGTCCCGACCTGGGTATGTTACCCATCTGTCTCTGAGATAGTCCCCGATTATCCTCCTCAACTATAGAGGCACTCGATTGCGTTCGAGTGCCTCCATTATACTCTCTCAGGGCAGGGTGTTGAACGCGTTTACTATATCTAAGCTTACAGCTAACACCACCCCGCCCCGTGAGGTTACCTCCTCAGAGAGGGACCTCACCCGCCGAATAGCGTCGACGGTCGAGCGTCCCCCTCTAAAACCTAATTGGCTGTCAGCCAAATCGGGGCCTACCTCAGACATGTGTTTAGAGAGGCGGGCAGCAATTACTCGCTTGAGCAACTTGCCCGCCTCATCCAACAGACAGATGGGCCGGTACGCGGAGGGAGACTCCGCGGGTCTGCCCGGTGTCCGGAGAAGGACCAGCTTCGCCTCCTTCCAGAGTGGGAGAAACGTTCCAGACCTCAGGCAGCTGTCGAATAACTGCCCAAGTCTGGGACCCAGGACGCTTAGGGCCAAGGCCAATACGCGGCCGGGTACGCCGTCGGGCCCCGGAGCCTTGTTCTTGGCTCGGAGCCGTTTGACTGCCGCAGCCATTTCCTCGGCACTGACCCCCATCTCGGCGGACCATTCTATTGGTTCCGCCGGTGGCTGAGGGGGGACGACTCCCTCTCTCCGGCGTGGAAAAAGGGCGTCCATCACCCCCTCCCGCACTTGGGGTTCTAGGGTGGACGTTACCGGGAGAACCCAAGGACGGAGCTGATTAAGCACCATCCTGTATGGGCGCCCCCATGGGTCACGCTCCAGAGTGCCGAGGAGTTCCTGCCAAGATTGGGCCTTGGCTCTCCTGATGGCGAGCTGCAGGGTCCTATGGGCCTCACTGTAGGCCCTGTACGGCTCAGCCGTTCTTGCGGCGTCACCATTACGCCGACGGCGTGCGCGAGTGTACTGGCGGCGCGCGAGAATGCAATGTCTTCGGACCTCTTCTATCTCGCGGGACCACCAGTACGTCGCCCTTCTTTGTGGGGGGTTTCTGGCTCGGGGCATCGAGAAGTCGCAAATGTGCGTCATCTCGTCCCCGAACCGAACCGCCCCTTCCGCGCTGTCGTACTGCCCGGCCTGCTGTTCGCGCCAGGCGGTGACAAGAACGGCCGCCATCAGTGCGTCCTGGTTGAGGCGTTTTAGCGCCCACCGTGGCGGTGAGGGGCCTCTACGGTGACGGGTTTCCCTCTGTGGCTGGGTGGCGGACATATCAATCTTGATATGGAGGTGGTCCGATAAGGTTTCCACCTCCTCCACTACCCTCTAGCCCGTGATACGGCGCGCGGCAGCAGGGGTTGCCCATGTAAGGTCTACAATGGACCCCCGTGCGCGCGAGCGCACGTATTCACTGACCCTCGATTGATTAATCGGAGGTCGTGACCCGCCGCCTAAGCACCCAGGGTCTCGCCCCTCGCATCTGTTCTGGGGGAACCCCACGCCGCGGATTTGGCGTTGAAGTCCCCCAGACACAGTACCTGACGGGGCAGGTATTGCGTAATGCATGCTCCTACCCCGTCCAAAAACCGCTCAAAGTGAGCGAGACCCCATCTGGGCGGGGCGTAGCACCCCACCACCACGAGCTTCCCCCACTCTGCTGCCACAAATCCCTCTCCGCGTCCCAAAAGGGAACACGGTGGGGACGTTAGACGCCTCTTCTTGCAATCGCCACGGAGCCGACGGTGTCCTCCATCCAATCAGGGTGGGCTGGGAACGTTGTATGGCTCCGCGGCGATCGCGAGCCCGGCCTTCCACTCGCACAGGGTTTGGAGCATCAGGTCCTGTGCCCCGCGCGTGTGGTTGAGGTTAGCCTGGAGGATTGTGGTAGCCATTACTCGGCCAAGATGACCTCCTCCAGGTCGACCTCATGTGCAGCCGCTACTGGCTCCGTGGGCGGGACTGTTTCCGCCTCCTTCTCTCGGGCCCCGCTTGTTTGGGCCGCTGGTGGGGGCCTCTTAGAGCCCTCTTTCTTTTTCGGGCCGATGGGGGCGGCGCGCACGCCTGGCTCCCAATCGGTGCCCCGCTGGCCGCCCTAAGTCCGTGCAAAGCGGGCACTTGGGTTCGGCCGTGCATTCCCCTGCCTTATGGGCGGGGTCGCCGCACCTGTAGCAGCGAGCCCCCCTATCTGCCTCGTTTGTGCACCGCTGCCGCGTATGCCCCATTTCCAGGCAGCGGTAGCACTGCAGGGGGCGGGGGGAAGCGCCTCCACACGCGCCGCCACCCACCCGACTCGTAGTTTGCCCTCGGCGACCACTTTTCGGGCGGCCGCCAAGGGGCATTGAACCCAAAGGGCTCCGAGTCCAAAGGGGGAACTCCGGATTGCGCCGGTTTTTATGTCCCCCAGTGGACATCCTCCCGCCTTCGCGACAGCATCCGCCACCTCCTCGGGGGTGATGGAGTCGTCCAGCCCCGAAATGCGTATTTCGGTACGCTTAGAGGGGCGGGCGACTCGCACCCCTTTCTCCTTTAGGAGCTCCTCCAGCTTCGACGCAAAGGCGTCGGCTTTGGCGGCTGCATCCTGGCCGGGGATCTGCATGATCAGACCCCCGGTGACCGCCCTCTTGGATTTGTCCTCGGTGATGCCCAATGCCTCCAGCAAAATCTGCTGTTTGGCAAGGGTTATCGCCTCGGCCAGGTCCTCTTGTTTGCCCGAAAGGGCGGTTAACGTTACCGCCGCTGTTCGGGGGAGCTTAGGGAGCTTGGCCTTGACCGGATCTCCCTTCGTCTGCCCCTTTTTAGGCGCTGCCTTGGTGGCCGGCGTTTTAGGGGCGCTGGGGGGACGGACGGCTTTCTTGGTCGCCCGTCTCTCCCTGCGCCCCACCACGTCGACCCATCTTTCGGCCGCCGCCGAGGTTGTCTGCAGGGGATAGGGAGGAGGAGGGGGAAGGAGGAGTGGGTCTCGGCCCCCGGAACGTTGAGGCTGAGGGTTGAAAAGAAGGAGGAGGTGGAATGGAGGGGGTCTGGCCCCCTTTTTTTCTCCTCCTCCCTTTTGCCCCGCCTCCTCCTGCCTTCTGAGGGGCGTCCTTTCCGGTGGGAGGGCTTTCTGAGCTCCTTCCCTTGGTGGGGGCGTCCGCTGCTCGGGCGGAAAAATGAGTCGCCGAAGGGCGGCCATTTCTTCCGCTATCCTCTGCCCCACCCTCTCCATAATAGAGTCCTCAAGACTCTTCGTGGAGTGGGTGAGGGGGGGCCGAGGCCCGCTGTCCCCAGCGGCCGGTGGGCGGGGTCCGGGGGCCGCCACCGCCAACTCCACCTCCATCGTCTCCCGAGAGGTGGGAGTTCGCGTTCTGCGCGGTGAGGGGGAAGGGGGTCCCGGGTGAGTGGAAACTCTCCCCCGTGGCACCCCTATTTCCACCCTCATTTGCGCGACTTCCGCCCTGAGATCTTGGATCTCCTTCCTGAGACGGTTGTTTGTTTCTTCCATCTCCGCCGCTGTTCCAGAAGCTTTCCTAACCGTCAGCTCTGAGACGGCGGCTTCCACCGATCTAGCTGCCATGCGCAACATTCGGACCCAGGTGCCTTTGAGGTTCTTGGACCCCAAGGCCACCTTTTCCACCATACCTAATTGCTCCACGGCAGTGGCTCCGACGGCTGCCGTGGGTATGTCACGCAGATCTCGGCGCAGATCTTCCACGCTAGGGAGATTCTCGCTCGACCGACTAGAGGGGGAAGCGTTGCTGATGTCGAGTGCCCTCGCCATTAGGCGAGTCCCGACGAGCCGCTCCTGCTCCACGGCTAGAGCCTTCTTCTTTTGGGCTAAGCCAGAATAATCTCCGGACGTTGTTGGCCGGCCTTTCCTCTTTGTTCCGCCACGTGAGACGAACGAAACGCTCGAGGCCACAGATTCCGCATCGCTTACCGGGTCTGCGAAGGAACCCATCGCGTCCAGTGAGCCGATAGACGGCGCGGGTGACGAGGCTCTCGAGGTCCTCAGTGACCCCGAAGGGCGTTGTTGCCCTCTTTCGCTGCGGGAGCGGACTGCGTATGTCGCAGCGCGCGAGCCGTAACGACGGCTGACGCTGTAGCGACTTCGCTTCCTCTCTCTCCTCTCTCTCCCCCTCCTTGCTCGTGCCCTCCTGGGTGTTTTTAAATTGATCCGTTATTTTTTGTTTGATCCCGCCACCTTGCACGGCTCCTGCCCACCAGGATATACCCTCACCCCTGCAAGCAGGGGGCCCCAATTCCCCCGGGGAGTGGGCGGATGTCACGGGCCGGGGAGTTATTAACTTGGCACTGGACTCCAGCACCTTACTCACCACTGGGCCAGGAAAATTCCCAGCCCAGGGTTTTCGGGGGTCCCGGGCCTCCGACAACCCGGGCACCGTGCAAGGCGCCGCCATGCGGGGGGCCCCACGGAAAATACGGGTCAGCGTCGCTACAACTCGGCGCGACCTTTCCCGCCGTGGACGCCAGCATACCGTGTTGTATTGGGTCGAGAGTACGGTTTTCCTCATAAGGAGGAGGGTTGTAGTCCCGCACTCCCGACCCCTCCCCCCTCGGGCCCAGCCTTGGAATAAGTCCGAGCGGCCCCGCTCCTCACGCGTCCGCCAGGCTCCCCCCATTCCGTCTCCTCGGACCACGTCCGAGGGTGCAGCAACTGAGTAAGGGGGATCTACACGGCCCCGTCTCGGTACCACGTACGGTCGTGAGCCGCGTGGACAATTCCGCTCCCGCCGTAAGCCGGAGCACCGGCGTGCAACGGCGGGTGCGGGTGTCTTCCCATCCGGCCGAGATGGCATCCCTGCCCGACCAGGACGGAAAGACAACCCCCCACATCCCCACAATGCACGGAGGGAGGATGGAAATCCTCCCCTGCGGTGCCGTGCCACCGGGCGTTTGAAGTCAGGGTCGCCGCATCCCCTACCGACGATTGGGACGGAAAAAGGTCCCTATCGGAGTCGCCGGGCTCCATGCCCCTTCCGGAGGCTGTACGCACTTAGATCCTATTCCTCGTCTCAGGGCCTCCCGATGGTCCGAGGACCAATCGGTACCGCCGCCAAGGGTCATCGAGACAGGGAGCCCTCCCACCACGTCAAGGTGGCGCACACGGGAGAGAACCTAACCTACCCTAACCTAACCCAACCCAACCTTGGTTAGGTTACATTTTCCGAAAGTGGAGTCTCGGGCACATACGCTCGTTTTCAGCCCGCTTCGCGGGAGGGCTGGCGGCAGGGGCTTCGCTCCCTCCCCCCCCGCCGGAGCCAGTGTAATAGATTTCACGGTACAGATTTTGATCACGTGGTACACGGCACGGATCTCGGTGGGGCAGGGGCGAAGCCAGGTTAGGTTAGGTTTTTGTCAAGAAACCTCAAGAACAAAGATATATAAATTTTTATTTAATTTAAGTTTATTCATAAGCTAGAAATTCATCTTTCACGTATTAAATGTTAATCGTACGACAACCTGTCCTATACTGGCTCATTCTATTAGCTGAATTCGGAGGAATGTAGAAAAGGTAAACACAACATAATATCAGCGCACAATATAGTAATACAAACACGTATACTGTATATCAGGTATCAAATACACAAATATATAAACTAATTTGAACTGTACGGTGAAATCTGTTACACTGGCTGCGGCGGGGGGGAGGGGCGAAGCCCCTGCTCCCCGCCCTCCCGCAAAGCGGCCTGTGAAAGAGCGTAGATAGCTGAAAATTTGTGCAAAATTATTAAACTTCTTTGGTTATTAATTTTTTAATAAACAATGACCGCCGGCTAAAACTTTCTGAAGGTCACTCAGGAGGGTGATCTCTATAACATAAGTCAAGGTCAAGGTCATCGGGGCTGGCTCCCCTATTATGCATAATTACCAAAAATATAATAGATGTAATAAATAGAATAAATGTAATAGAGTTTTTGGTTTGCATAAATACTCATTTTTATAATTGGCGAAATTTGTTGATATCATTAGTTTTATAGAGGTCATCTTTGAACGCGTTCTTCGGGCGCGTATGCTTGGCGCTTTTTTGTACCTTTTTTTAAAAGGGTAATTTTATTGTGATTTCACACATTTTGTAGTGAATTTGTAGGCGCACAACGACCCATCTTTGTGGGCGCACAGCAACCCGTCTTTATGGGCGCGCAGCTACCCGACTTTGTAGCAGTGTGGCTAGACGTGCATGCGTGCGTGCGTGTGCGTGCGTGTGTGTGTGTATGGCGCATATGTGTGTGTGTGTCTCAAAATCGTCATATTTCGAATTTTCCATAACTTCATAAACGTTTCTTTGATTTTAATCAACTCTTAACTACCGTGCCATATAAAATGTATCAAGAGATGATTAAAATTAAAGAAATATTTAAAAAGTTATGCAAAATTCGAAATGCGACGATATTGATTGATACTGCATCTAGCATTATCGACTTTACATTTACGTGTTATTTCGAGCCATCTAGCGTCGAAATTAGCGAACTTCACAATTTTTCATTCGTCTCTCCGCGAGCCCCTCTTGCCATCACTTGACAGACAAGGAGAAAACGGAGTATCTTAATCGTAAAATCGTGACATTTCGAACGTTTCATCGCAATATCTCCGCTCATAGGACACGTAGGAGAAAAATAAAAACACTTTTCTTATGCAATTCGAACCCAAGCTATCCATTGCGCCTACTTAGAAGTTGATCGGATCAGCCGTTATTGAGATCTAATAATCTGAGTGTCTGCGAAAGCGTCGCTTCGCGTAAAAGTCACGGTGCGGTCTCGCTGCGCGTATACTTGGCGCGAGACACTACCGTGTTTCTTGATAAGAATTTTAAAAGATATTTAGAAGACGTGACCAGTGCGACACGGGCACGCCAAGTACTTCAATGTCGTCATGTAATAAGAGAGTATGCATGGAAAACATTTGGATAAAATACTCAAACTGAATTACTTCGAGGTACTTGGCTAGTTAACTATTGATTTCATATTTAGTTGTAATTTTTATAAATAGCATTTTAAACTTTTTGTTGCGTACAAGGTGAGATTTTTTATGTACTTGGCGTACTTTTTTCACCTTTATAAGATTTTTTAATACAACTTGTTTCATATAATTTTTGGATTAATTGTGAATGCATCTTGTATATAATTTTTGGATATTGCACTGACAACATCCATTTTTAAACAAATACTAGATAAAGTGCATTGATTTCCTATCCATTTGTGAACAATTCACTTTTCAATAAATAATGATATACTTGGCTAATTGCATTGATTTCATGTATATTTTTGAAGAAATACATTTTCATAATACACTTTTTTAGAAATGTTGTTTTTTTCTAATTACACTGTTTTTAGAAAGTTCGGTACGTTTTATGTATTTGGCGTAAATATTTTTTCTTTTTTAAAAAATTATTTTTAAATTTGTATTATATTGTTTTTTATTTCAGTTGGATTTTGATTACGATGTTCTAATCAATGAAAAATCAAACATTTACAATGAGTGGCCAGTAGGTTAGGAAGGCTGATTCTAACCCAGGGATCTGAGGGGGGCTGAGTCAGCGGGGGGAGAGGGGTACGACGTCACAGGGCGAGGGGGTCGCGGGGAGGGAGGAAGACTGCTGACGTAACGCACACGCGACAGAGGGGGTTTTCGCGGACCTAACCCGCGGGGGAGGGAGGGAGGATCGTAACCATCTAACCTAACCAAGGGAGTTTTCGCGGACCCAACCCGCAGGGATCGTGACAGTTTTTTGCTGACCCAACCCGCGGGAGGAGCGAGGGGGAGGATGCACGGCACGTGCGCAATGTAAGAGAAACCCCCATTGTGCGCAACGTGCGATGTAACAGTTAGCATTTTGTCAACGAACCGATGTCGCGGTTCGCACATGCGCGACGTAACCGATACCCTCTTTGCTGTACACGTGTTTCGCGGTGATAAGACGCGAGCGCCGACATCCGGCTGCTATGAAATCGGATGAGTGGATGTTAAAGTATGATTAAAGATGACACGTTCGCGGCGAAAAAAATGCATGCGGAGAATATTTCACAACGCGAGCGCCGACGTCCGGCTGCTACAAAAAATGCGCTGATTGCGCAATTCGACGTCTCAGGTCCAAGTGGACTGCTATGGGTTAGGCTCGTAAGTGTGTGCGAAGAGGAGGGAAGGGAGGGGTGGGGGTTAAACGTATATTTAAAGAGAAGAGCGAATGTTACAAACATTAGTTGTTCAGTGGAACGAGCACGATTAGATCTGAAGAGAAGAAGCTAGAAGGAACAATGTGGAGCAAGAGACACATGGAGCAGAATTGCGATACAGCACGGAGGAAGCGAAGCTAGTAAGTATATTTAGCAATTGATATAATAAGCAACGGTGTGATGTCTAATATACCTATAATATTTCTCCGCAGTGCTAATTCCACACCGGCCGTCACTTTCGAAGTGCGTGATACTGCAGCATCGCAATCACAACGCCGACGACGATGCGTTCGTATCCTAGGAAGAAGGTACGCGCTGACAACGACGGAACACAAGTATTTGGAAGTTGGCATAAACGTGGGGTATGGTCCGAGTCACATGGAGATTGCTGTGGGAGACAAACGTGGGAATGAATTGATCCTCGGAATGGAAACCTGGAAAGGCCTCGTGGAACATCAGCATTTAATCCAGGAGTATTTTTCCAAAACTGATAAACGACCCGTAGATCCCATATATCGGGCCGCTAACTGTAGAATTTATTACGCTTAACGATACGAAGTGTGTTCGGTTCGAAGCAACAAACGTGCGATCAATAATGATGGCATCGACACTAACAACTCTGTTTAATCTCGATAAATGTATCGATTACATGTACAATTGGTTAGTGAGCTGCACCGACCATGTAGATGACAAGTACGAACAGTTCTGTAAGATCGCACGTTGCGTAGATAATCCTAATGACATAACCGTTGCCACACAAAACAGCGAATATTTCGATGACAAGGAACTTATCGATTGTGAGTTATTGGCATTAGCCTTTTGAAATACGTTGTTAATATGTAACAAATATATGCAATAAAAAAACATTTACTCCTAAACGTTGTAGTGCACTTTTCTACAGTCCTCAGTTATTCGCATAGGTTAGATAAGTATCATAGAAGGTATCAAATGACGCGATCACATTTTTGTGAAGCCTCACGAAATAGTAGGTATATCATCACATTGAGACACGTGCAACTTAAGCTGCAAAATATGCGAGCACATTTGATATAGCCTCGCAAGATATTTTAGATGCGGTAAGGCAAATTTTTCAACACGTGTGCATTAGAGTGAGACAAAAGATATAGGGTGGTAGATCATATGATAGGGAACGATATGCAATAGCATATCAGTATACGTGTCAGAAGTGCCGCATGTTACATCGGTCACGTTGAAGGAGTGGAAAGGCGAAAAAAATGGAGAACCTCACTCAACCTGAATAGAACATTGTGGCACAATCATCGCATGTATCAAACTTAGGTGAATATTTCGCATGGACAAAACAGTGTGATGACCTTATCGAGCAATTGGAAGAACGCAGTCGCGACGCCAAGCAGCCGCGACTCTCTATCGGAAACAAACAGTCCTTAGTAGCAGTTATCGCGCGGCTCGAGGGACTGAAGAAGCGATTAGAAAGATGCTTTATCCATATTGGTGGCGAATATGCAGGGTGGAATAACGGTGTCGAAGACACTCTCTTGGCGAGAGATAGAGACCGCGTTCGAGAGCCGCATTTTAACCGGTGCTGTGATAAATTCCGGCTATATCGAACCACGGCGATTTCTGGAAGACGCTAGCATAATAGTGCTCGATCATGTGCAAAAGGTAATAAATGAACATGACAGTGTGAAATTGAATACCGTGTTCAATGGCGAGTTTGTGGCGGGTGAGAAGACCGCCAATAAAAGTATCAATATGCGAAACCGAGCACTCTTTCATACGTCTAATCTGAAAGAGTGGTTTGTACGATACGTTATCTAGCCCACCTTGGCGTCTCTTGAAGAATTCCAGGAACGCGACAGTGGATGGGCGTTGTCGCGTATACTGGACTTAACGGTTAACGTTAACAAATATAATCCTATGCACGCGGGATGTCACGTCAAATTGCCGAAGAAAATTATGGCGAAGAAAGCAGTGGTAAACGTGCAAAGTAACGATGTCGCATGTTTTGCATGGTCAGTAGTTGCCGCTCTGTACCCGGCAAAAAGACACGTAGAGCGGCAATCATCGTACCCCTATTATACCACAGTACTCAATCTCCAAGGCATAGAATTTCTCATGACATTGAAGCAAGTCAACAAGTTTGAAGAGCTCAACAATGTCTCAATCAACATATACTATATGAATGAATGTCGGAAACAAAAAAATGAAAAAGAAGGATCATTAAGTATCGTTCCACTGCGTCTCACCGATGATAAGAAGGCCCGGCACATCAATCTACTGTACGTGCCACAAGATAATGGCTTGGGTCACTTCACGTGGATCAAGAACCTGTCTTGGCTAGTTGGCATCCAACTTAGCAGCAATAAACGAAAAAAATATATTTGCGATCGGTAAGTACGTTGTATTATAATAAAATACGCTGTCTTTGACCAGAAGTAATAGATCTCTTCATTCATGCAGGTGTCTGCACTACTTCTCCTACAACGGGAGATTGAAGGCCCACTCCGTAGATTGCACAAAACTAAACGATTGTGCCATTGTTTTACCGAACGAGGACGACAAGTGGCTGCGTTTCGGCAACCACAGCAGGAAAGAGCGGATGCCGTTCGTCGTACACGCCGACTTGGAGTGTGCATTGGAGAAGAGAGGAGCGGAAAAATCCGGCACATACCCATATCACCATCACAAGGCATATAGTGCTGCGTACTACGTGCGGTGTTCATACGACAACTCATTATTCGCGTATCGATATCGTCGCGGCATCGACTGCATTTCGTGGTTTGTCGAAGAAATGAAAGCTTTAGCATTTCGCGTAAAAGCAATTCTAACCGCTAATGTGCCCATGGAAAATCTAACGAGAGAACAGGAAGTAGCATACCATAGCGCGACGCACTGTCATATTTGCGAAGAGCCATTCGCGCAAGACGAGACACGAGTACGCGATCATTGCCATCTGACCGGTCGGTACAGAGGTCCTGAGCATTCAAATTGTAATCTAAATTATAAAGAGTCCTATACTATTCCGATAGTATTTTACAATTTATCCGGCTACGATTCACATTTTATAATCAAAGAATTGGCTAGTAATTTCAAGGGCACAATTGCGCTACTACCGATTACAAAAGAAAAGTACATTTCGTTTACCAAAAATGTTAACGAGGCAGATGCAGTGTTTCGGAACCACGTAAAATTGCGCTTTATTGATTCGTTACGATTTCTGAGTAGTAGTCTGGATAAATTGGCATTGTTTCTCAGCAAAGACAAACTCAAAATTTTACGATCAGAATTCTCTAATTCAGTGCTCAGAATTAGTTGCCCTTTTCGGGCCGATTTCAGAAGCGACGCCTATCATTCCCCCACTACCGCTCGACGCGCGACGGCCGAGCCGCCGAACGCTGTCTTAGGGGCGCCACTATATGAGATATACGCTGACAGCATTATCCCAGCGCCCTTTCGTCCAGTCATTAAAATTTTTCTAGCTAAATAGGTTTTACTTTCACAATGAAAAGTGAAGTACTAAATTTTCAATTATTAATGTATTATACACACACACACAGTAATAAATTTACATTACACATTAATAATAAGTTAATAATTGAAAATTTAGTATTTACTTACTTATTAAAAGTAAAAAGTAATTAGTAAGAAAAATTTTAATGATAATAATTGAACGAAAAGACGCTAAGATTATGCTCGCAGCATACATCTTATACATGTATTACAAATATATTGTTGTGTCCGAGTACCCGGTATACGTGCCGGCTGCTGTCAGCTGAGCGCCGTCGGGTCGGCCGTTTAGAGAGAAGCGCGAGCCTTAGCGACGGGTTGCTAGGAAAATAATAAATAGCGAGGAAGAAGACAGATTAGATCTTGACGTTGATAAGATCAGACGTGTACCCCGAAAGCTCTGATAATTGTTCCGTTTATAATAAAGTTCCCATTTTGTAACTCTGTGATTTCATTTCCGTGTGTGCGTGTTCCGCGAGAGTGCTTGAGTGCGTGTGAACAACACCGAGACGCAACAATATTATACACATATGCATACACACACGCACATATATAATATATTCGTAACTATATATAATAATCATATATTATATAATATATGCATATGTGTATAATATATTTGTAATATATGTATAAGATGTATGCTGCGAGCATAATCTTAGCGTCTTTTCGTTCAATTATTATCATTAAAATTTTTCTTACTAATTACTTTTTACTTTTAATAAGTAAGTAAATACTAAATTTTCAATTAGTAACTTATTATTAATGTGTAATGTACAATTATTACTGTGTGTGTGTATAATACATTAATAATTGAAAATTTAGTACTTCACTTTTCATTGTGAAAGTAAAACCTATTTAGCTAGAAAAATTTTAATGACTGGACGAAAGGGCGCTGGGATAATGCTGTCAGCGTATATCTCATATAGTGGCGCCCCTGAGACACAGCGTTCGGCGGCTCGGCCGTCGCGCGTCGAGCGGTAGTGGGGGAATGATAGGCGTCGCTTCTGAAATCGGCCCGAAAAAGGCAACTAATTCCGAACACTGCTCTAATTTATCAATCGAGGATTTCGACCTATTGACACGAAAAGGCGTCTTCCCGTACGAGTACGTGGATTGCGCCGAAAAGTTGCAATATACCCGCTTACCACCGCGAGAATCATTCTACAGTTCCTTAACGGGTGACACGATATCCGAGAGCGATTATGCGCACGCCGAGAACATCTGGCAGCGGTTCGCCATTCAAACGTTAGGCGAATACAGCGACTTGTATTTGAAAACCGACGTGTTATTATTGGCTGACATTTTTGAAAATTTTCGCGACAGTTGTATCACGAGTTATGGTCTCGATGCGGCATATTACTGTACGCTACCGGGCTTCACGTGGGACGCGATGCTCAAGCATACGCGTATAAATTTCGAACTGCTCACCGATATCGATATGGTTATGTTCATAGAACGCGGCATACGCGGCGGCCTAAGTCAGTGTTCAAACAGGTACGCCCGTGCCAACAATAAATACATGGAGTCGTACGATCCATCGAAACCATCGTCGTACTTGACGTACTTTGACGTTAATAATTTATACGGTTGGGCAATGTCTCAACCTCTGCCCTATGCAGATTTTCAATGGGTCAACGACGTCTCGGACTTCGACGTGAACGCTATCGCTCCTGATTCGTCCACCGGTTACATTCTCGAGGTCGATCTCGAATATCCACAGCATCTGCACGATGCGCACACTGACCTACCATTCTGTCCGACGCGCGATAAGCCACCGGGCAGGCGCCAAAACAAGTTGCTCGCAACGTTATATGATAAGGAACGTTACGTGATACACTATCGCAACCTGCAGCAGTGTACGCGTCACGGTCTGTGGATAATAAAAATTCATCGCGTATTACAATCGCGCAATCCGCATGGCTTCGTAGGTACATTGAACTCAATACACAATTTCGAATGCGCGCGACCAACGATTTCGAAAAAAATTTGTACAAATTGATGAACAACGCGGTATTTGGAAAAACTATGGAAAATGTACGCAATCATATGGATGTAAAGCTTGTAACGAAATGGAACGGAAGGTACGGTGCGGAGGCACTGATCGCTAAACCAAATTTCCATAGCCAGAGCGTCTTTTCGGAAAACCTGGTCGCGATTGAACTGCGCAAACTCCAGGTGAAATTCAACAAACCAATCTACGTGGGTATGTGCATACTCGACATATCCAAGACGTGTTTGTACGAATTTCATCACGAGTATATGGTGCCTCTTTATCGCGAAAAATGCAAGATCATGTACACGGATACGGATAGTTTAATTTACCATATCGAGTGCGACGACGTGTACAAGCAAATGAAACATGATGTTGCGAGATTCGATACGAGCGATTACGAGGTCGATAATGCGTATGGAATGCCACTCGCAAATAAAAAGGTACCCAGTTTGATGAAGGACGAAAACAACGGCGCGATAATGACAGAGTTCGTCGGGCTTAGAGCGAAGATGTACGCTGTGAGAGTGGCCGGTAGGAAAGACACCAAAAAAGTGAAAAGTGTCAAGAGTAATGTCGTATCGAAAGCGATAACATTTGAAGACTACACGCGGTGTCTGAAAGATCATACGGAAGTGACGCGACGCCAATCATGCATAAGATCAAAATTGCATGAGGTGTACACTGTGTCAGAGCCAAAAATCGCTCCAAGTCCGTACGACGATAAGCGTTATGGTATAGCCGGTTCTAACGACACGTTACCATGGGGACATTATCGGATACCATTGTAAATAGGAAATACAGGTTTTGTAATGTTCATATGATATTGTATATATTTTTTGTCGTAGATATTCCACTACAATACGAAATATATTTCTAAACTACATTATCCTTGTGTATCCATGAATTGTGCGAATCATCGAATCCCAGCCATTTCACGTAAACCTCGGCACCTTTCCTGCGTAACACCTTTTCCACGAAATATATGTCCGGATTAGCAACGCGATGCAATTCGTGTTCGTAGAATCCTCCGGCGATTGGCTCGCCGCGCGAATCCTCGATAAGATAGGTCACGGGATTAGTCGTCTGCACCTTGATGATTCTGAATACCTCGGTCGTCCAGTTTGGCGTGTAGCCCTTGTCGAAGACCGTCTTGTACTTGCTGACGCGTACCGGGTTATCTACTGTGAATCGCGCCGGGGCTGCAATCTTTACGTTGCTGTACACCGTGGCCAAGAGTTTATCCGCGATCTTGGCCGTTACATCGATGGGTCGCATACCGATCGTCCGATGTTTTCGCGCGTTGTACTTTGCGACGAGCTGCTGTAGTTCATCGATCCATCTATAGTTTCCATTGAGCGTAAACATTTTCCACATGTCGTTCTTTAGCGTACGATTGAACCGTTCCACGACCGAGGCTTTCATGGGTGAATACGTAGAATAGTGATTGATATCATGTTTCATCAGGAGCTGCTGCACGTCAGCATTGTAGAATTCCTTTCCTCTGTCAGTATGCAAATTGTTTGGACACCTTCCATCCTTTCGAAATAGCTTTGCAAACGCATCGGCTGTCTCGCTCCCGCATTTACTCTTAAGCGGTACGGCCCATGCATACTTGCTCAACACGTCTATAATTGTGAGTATATAATTGTAGCCTTTGTTGAAACGTGAGTACGGGCGCATCTCCACTATGTCAGCTTGCCACAGGTCATCGTATCCGCGGACTATGACGCGTCTTCGTGGAAAAGTTCTTCTCGCCGGAGCATGCAGTTCCTCGACGAGTCGCCGTTTCTCGGAACTGACAATCTTTTTACGTCCATTGGATTTTCGCGATCGCATGTTTTGGCGATACAATCAACGACTGTTAGGCGTGTAGTTATATGTCTCAAACTGTTTGTAAACGTTCGACGCCTTTCCAGAGCCGTTCTTGCCCCGTTCGTCGCTGTTTCAGATCCTTTCTTGAGCCGTTCCTGCCACGTTCGTCGCCGTTCTAGACCCGTTCTTAAGTCGTTCTTGCCACGTTCGTCGCTGTTCCAGTCCCGTTCGTCGCCGTTCTAGACCCGTTCTTAAGTTGTTCGTGAGCCGTTCGACACTGTTCGTTGGCCTTCGTTGCCGTTCTATTAGTCGTTTCTGATGCAGCAATAGTCGATAGCAGTAGTCGAAGCTCCTTTATCGCAGCCCATAACGCTTGCGTGTCCTTCTCGAACGCAATACTCAGCTTCCTCTCAAATTCTGCATGTTGATTCCACGACATTTTAACGTACTGTTCCACGTATAGTTTGTTGACAGCGTCGGTATCAGCCTCGGGCTGCGCTACACGACGAATTTTGCGCGACTGTGCGTCAAAATCAGCAGCGTGGCGACACAATACGTTTGCACGTACATAGTTTCTCACTACTCCACTGAACTGATAATACGGATTGTTCATCGGTGCCTCCCTTCGTTCAAATAATACACCAAACTTGTTGATTGGCATGTTGGTGCACAGGATCGACTGATTCGTTTCATTGATGTACCATTTAATTTATAATGAGGCCTGCCTCACGAAGTTCTTCGATAATCGACAGAATCTCATTATCGTGGTTATTTCCCGCTTGGCGCGAAGCTTCGAGCAATTGCAGACGATCCACCAGTTCGTTGGGATCGTTCCAGTGCACGTAATCGATCACATTGTCGTTCAGTGTCACATTGTCGTTTAATGTCACAGCGCGAGTTAATCTTCTTCCAGATCGCTTCTTAGGTACGATTGGCAGTAACGGTGCGATTACGCGTTGTACTTGTAACCCTTGTTGCTCTTTACTTGATCATGCGCGATGTGTTTGCGTCTATGCGTATTCGTCGTCAGCAGCATGCTCTTGTATGCATGCAAATCATTAACTGTGTACACGACTTTGTTAGGACATTTCATGAAAATCAGTTCGTAAAGACCGGGTGTACCGATGTATCGCATGCCGTCGACAAATATGTTATCACGGGTGTCCACGTCGAAATGTTTATTACCGAACATCATTCCATCCTGACCGAGATAAACGCCGTACACGTTATCTATGCCGTTCTCTCGATTACTGCTCAGGACAGGGCTTACGTATTGTTGTCCTAGCGGACCTAGCTGCCTGTGCAGCATCTCTCGACCCTCCGGTGTTTGCAGCGTGTGATGAACGGAAGTTCGTAGCGATTCGTTCGTGGTTTCGAAATCTTCATCGGAAGAGATTTCGATCGCGGACCGTTCAAACGGTTGCGGCGCTACTTTCATCGGGGTAAAGGTTGTCATGTTGAATGGAACTCATTTTCGCTTGGGCGGTGACGTTCTCGGTGATGCGTCCAACGAGAGTTTCCTCTTATTATTATGTACCACATTAATCTCACTCTGCGGGAATAATGTTTCACTCTCTGTGTCTTCGGTATTGCTCATCGGTTCGTCTTTCTGTATGAGCGGGCTGGATGTATCGTCCGTGGTATTATCGACAAGCTTCTGCAGAGGTTCGATGATCGGTCTAAAGTGTCTCTCCAACGCGGCATCTTCCCACCCTCTTGCCAGTCTTTAGAGCGAGATGCTTCTTGCGGATCGAATCACTGGTTTTTGCAATTTCCTTCACCATCCTCTCGCGCGCTTGAATATCTGTATCGGCAGTGAACGTCGCCATGTCGTAACGGGGTTCGGACGGTTCACCGAACACGTATTAACGGTGATTAACCACTTTATGGTATCGCAAACTCATTAAATCCGTTTCTATACCGCCCATTAGTGATTGCGCTGTCCTTGTCTATCACTACGAAACCGTATTTGCGTTGCCAACAACTGCGGCACAATGCGCAAAAATCATCGTACGACATGTCGGTATTCACGTGATCGTTGTACACGTGTTTCAAGTTGGTACCATCCTGTTTAAACAAGATCAGCAGGTTCGCGTTGTCGCGTATAAGATGCTTGGGTATCTTTGCATACGTCTGACAGAGATAGAAACAGTCGACGTTCGAGTGTCGCCCCATCGCAAAGTATTCTCTCACCGTATCCTGCTTATCGCACGCCACGTCATCAAAGACGAAGATCGAGTTTGGACGCGCCTCGCTCGGTGGAATGACGTCACTGTTATTAGAAAACGTGAAATAGCCAATTTCTTCAATCGGCGACAATACATTTTTCAAGTACCGATATTTGGGCTGTTGCAACGATTTCGAGTACACGTACACGTTCTCGAAACGTACACCGTGCGGACTTTCCAACAGACTTATCAGCACGTTGGTCTTGCCACAATTCGAGGGCCCACAAACAATCGCGCGTATCGTGTGTGGGAACAGTTTTCCATTTCTGCGTACCTCCTTCTCCGATAGCACCCGCGTTCTGTCGTCCAAATTTGTGACGCGTATCGTCAACGGTTGTCGCACGAATCGCATATTTGCACTTGCTAGGAAGAGGGGAGTCGAACGACTATTTATAGGTTGGCGAAATCGCAAAAGCCATCAGTACCACAATGTTTTTCACACTGTCATGTCCTTCCGATATTCGCGACTTAACCGCTGAACAGTTACAATTTGTGCCGAAGATCGTTCTGTTGCGAGCGTGTGGGAACTATATCGACTGCGTGTAGAACAAGCTTCCGGACCATATAAAGGCGGATTCGGAGGTGCAGACTTATCGCCGCTGTTACGAACATTACAATCAACCGTGGCAGCAAACGCACATCGACGGTCCGGCACCGTTGATCAGGGATTGTTACGTATGCCAAAAACGGTAGTGAAAGGTGGAGGTTTGCTGAATCGTGCGATAAACGCGCTTCCCTTCGAATTGCATATTCCGGGCTATCAGTTTTGTGGTCCTGGAACTCGTGTGGAAGAACGTCTAGCTAGAGGTGATCGAGGTATCAATCCCTTGGACGCGGCGTGTCACGAGCACGATATAGCGTACCTACGTAGCAACGATCTTGACAACAGACACGCGGCGGATAAGATACTCGCTGAAAGGGCGCGAGAACGCATTTTCGCGAGGGATTCGACTCTGAGAGAGAGAGAGCTGCCGCTACAACAGTTTGGGCAGCTATGAAAGCCAAGACCAAATTGGGCATGGGTATGAAGACGAAGAAAAAGATGACTATCAGAAGAGTACCGAAGAAACGAGTGCTTCCAATAGCGAGACGCGGCGGTGTCCTGCCACTGCTGATGTTGCTGGGAGTAATCGAATCGTTGGCTGCGGGGGCAGCGGGAGTCGCGAAAGCGGTGAATGACAACAAGGCCGCACCGCGTCAGCTCGATGAAATGCGCCGTCACAATCGCGCTATAGAAGGTCAGGGACTTTATCTCGCTCCGTACAAGCATGGAAAGGGTATCTCGAAAAAGAAGAATGGTGGAAAAAAAACGTCAAAAAGACGATAAAAATGCCTACGGGTATAACCACCAATATACAATTGGAACACTTGGCTAATCGTATGCGCATACCGTTCTTCAGAGGTGTATTTATGCGTAATGCCTTACCGATGAACGGAGTTGGTCGAAACGAGAGCGGTATTGTGAATTTGGATGACGCGGAAGGCCCAGGGACGCATTGGGTAGCGTATGCGAAGCGAGGAGATCGCGTTATATATTTTGACAGTTTTGGGAATCTTCGACCACCGAGGGACTTGGTGCGCTATCTCGGACATAACGCGGTGAAAATTGAGTACAATCGTACCGCGTATCAAACGTACGATCAGAGCATTTGCGGACAATTGTGCCTGATATTTCTCCAGACGGTTGGCAAATCATTTTAAACCATAACATTCCGCGATCGGCGTTCAGTATTCGCTCGAACATGTCGCTGACGCTTACGCTAACTGGGAAGAGTAGCACCCTCGCGGTAAACTACTTTCCCGCGATTGATTTGAGCGATGATGGGTACGAGCTTGGACTTATGGATTTTGAAACGTATTACACGATACCGAACGTGAATTCCTCGAATAATAAATTTTACTTTGGTAAAGACGACAAGGAAATTACTATACCCGAGGGATCGTACGAACTACACGCCATAGATGAGTATCTGAAGCGTGCGATTGAACGACACGTAGCTGGTTCAGGCGATAATGCCAAAAACGTCGATGATTAGGAGTATCCAATAGTGCTTCGTGCTAATCACAATACGATGCGGAGCGAAATCAAGTGTGTCTATCGAATAAATTTTAAGAAACCGAACAACATTGGATTGCTGCTGGGATTCTCGTCGAATCGGATATTGCAACCGCGAAAATGGCACGAATCGGACGTACTAGTCAATATTATGAACGTGAACATTATTCGCATAGAATGTAATGTGACCGCCGGTGCGTATAGCAACAGTACGCATGTGCACACGATACATGAATTTTCGCTGCGCGTGCCACCAGGATATAAGATATCGGAAACACCTGCGCAGATCATTTACCTGCCGATCATCGCACGGTGCATTACGGATCTGACGTTACGTGTTGTGGATCAAGACGGGCGATTACTTGATTTTCGCGGTGAGGAGATTACCGTCAGATTACACGTACGACGACGACAACGATAGTGTGTGTAGTGTAAGATGAGATGCTCGTTCTGAACGAAACGGAGCACGTGCGTGATACTGTTGTAAGAACTGCGGTGACATTCGATAAACAAAAGCTGCCGAACATTGACGTTTTCAAATCTAATACGAAGAAGCTCAGTGCATCAAACGTTGAATGTTTGAAATCTTTGGGCTTCAGAGTACAAAGTACCTAATCGCGGGGAAAAAATGATTGACATTTTGAATATTGGAGGTGAGCCAGTCTTCGACGATCGCATCGTCAAGATTGAGACTCATACGTATAATCCGTACGCCAACACGCTGTTTGGACACAGCGATGAGATACGAATACCCATACAGCAGCAAGATTTGTATATCTTACCGTGTCAGAGCTTTCTGTACGTCGAGGGCAAACTAACGACAAACAGAGCCATTGAGGACTCTAATGTGGTATTGGGGAATAATTGCGTGGCGTTCATGTTCGATGAGATACGCTACGAACTTGACGGAGTGGAAATTGATCGCAACAAAAATGTTGGAATGACTTCGACATTCAAAAACTATACATTGTTAACACTCGACAGAGGCGTGACCTTGGGTAATGCCGGTTGGGATACATATATTGACAATGTGAACGGAAATTTTAATTTTTGTGTACCGCTCTCTATATTACTGGGATTTTGCGAGGATTACAAACGCGTGGTGATCAACGCTCGTCATGAGCTGATTCTAATACGATCGCGCAACGACAACAATAGTCTACTGGACGATCCCGCGCTGGAGCCAAAGATTGAGCTGCTCGAGATACAGTGGCGAATGCCGCATGTGTTACTGAATGAAGTCAATAAGCTATCGATGCTACGAGCCTTGGAGAGCGGACGATATCTGAGCATGACATTCCGATCGTGGGATCTGTACGAGTTTCCTTTACTACAGAGCACCACCAAGTACTCGTGGACTGTCAAGGCCGCGAGTCAGCTGGAGAAACCGCGATACGTGATCTTTGCATTGCAGACTGGGCGAAAAAATGTAATGTCCCAGGATGTTGCTATATTCGACGACTGCAAATTAACCAACGTGAAATTGTATCTAAACTCGGAATGTTATCCATACGACGACCTGAATTTGGATTTTGAGAGGAACAAATACGCCATCCTTTACGACATGTATTCACGTTTTCGTAGGGCGTATTATGGATGCGACTGCGCCGAGGCATATTTGACCACTACCAACTTTCTTCTTCGCGGTCCTTTCGTGGTTATCGATTGTTCGCGACAGAACGAGTCGATCAAGAGCGCTACCGTAGATGTACGATTGGAGTTTGACTGCAAAGAGAATATACCTGCGAATACTACCGTCTACTGCCTCATAATGCACGATCGCGTGGTCGAATACGGTCCATTGACCAACGTTGTGCACAGAATTGTGTAAAATTGCATCGTCAGCAGATATCTCTTTATAACTACGAACCGTTGCGAGTGTGCTACCCGAGTGATGCGTATATAAGATGGGGAGCGCGACCGATCGGGCAAATGCGACGATGTTCCTGTTGTTGCCGGAGCATAGAGGGATTTTCGGTTTGACGAGCGAGCAGTTGCAGTACGTTCCGAAGATCATTCTTCTAGAACGATACGGCGACTACGTGGAAGGGTTGTGGAACAGGTTACCTGAATACCTGAGACTCGATCCCGAGGTGCGACGGTACCGCAAGTGCTACGCGCACTACACCAGCCCGGGCAGCGTACGCACATAGACGGACCGCCGCCGCGGATCATAGAATGTCCCACGTGTCAAGCGATCGAGGCGCGAGCGTCGCGCGGAGCGACGTGTGACAAGGGCACGCAGACGTCGACGCGTGACCGTTGACCCCGCTGTTCCAACGCGTGAAAAGAATTTGGATTTTGAGAAAAACAAATACGCCATCCTTTACGACATGTAAAATTGCATCGTCAGCAGATATCTCTCTTTATAACTACGGACCGTAGCGAATGTGAGTGATTAGTCCAGGGAAACTCGTCATGTCCGTACTGACGTTCGTGGACCTGCAGGGCTTCATCGTCGGCAGACACTTCGTCGTGAAGGAGTTTGCCGCTCTCAGAGAGGGATGTGTTCTCTCGCACTATATCTTTGGACCCTACGAATCGTGGTACGATCTCTTAAAATCTGAGAGATCGCAAGTTTCCTGGTTAACGGCGAACCATCACGGACTATCATGGGACGTTGGAACGATTCCGTACCGATGGGCTAGGCGTCTGATCACGAAGGCGGTGGTGGGCGCGGCGAAACAAGAGGATGATGAAATAGTACCCCTCGTGTACGTCAAGGGATACGAGAAGCGTGAATGGCTGCACGATTTGCTTCAAGACGATGCGCGAGATGACGTATTCATCGAGACTTTGGATGTGGACTACGAAGATATCGCTCCTTTATATAAATTAGATATAGTAAATACATTTCGATGTGGTTACCATGTGAAACATTGCGCCTTACAAAATGTATTCAAACTCTACAATTGGTGGTCGAACCGCCTGAAATAAACTGCATTCATTATTACAACTTGTGTCTGCGTTTTTATTCTATTCTGTTTTCCCCTTCTTACGGAACTCTCCATGCCATCATCGCACACGTCACGGTTTTCGTTGCGGATATTGATATATGAGAATATCAATTTAATCGCGGGGAACGTGCTTTATCTTTGCTGACTATGATTTTCATCATGCTGATAACCCTATCCAAGTCCCTTTATGGGCCTCCATCGCGTCCACTTAATGTTAGTTTCATTCAGTACAGTTTGAATTCGTCGAGGTTCTGGTGTAGTCAGTGCAGGTCTTGTATAACGATGTCTCGCGACCAGCGGCCTAGGACGTGGAGGCACTACTTGAGTTGTTTTGCCACTGGCGTGCGGATAACGTATCCGATGGATACCTTAATCTTATTTTTCCTCTCAGAACCTGTCACAAGAGAAAAATTAATAAATTAATTTTTACCTTTCTGATTATAACGAAAATGTATTTCGAAATTGTTTTTCACATGTGTGAGAACATTATGTTTTATCAAATGTGATAATTAATTATTTAAATTTTTATTTTAAAAAATTCATATTATAATATAAGATATTAATATGATATAATATAAAAAAATGATTTACCTATGCCTGGGATCGAACCTGGGTCGGGCCTGCCATATGATTACTCGCTCAATCACTTGAACCACACACAGGTTCTTGTTTTACACTAAATTTAGTTTATACCGTTTATTGGACGTAACATCGCGGGGCCAAGATATTTTTCATTTACGGCGCTTGTTTAATGAGGAGCCATTAGGGGAAGAGGAAATATGGTAGCAACATGCAGGGTTGCCACCATTGTGTACGTTACTTTATCACCGCGAAACACGTCGCGACGTATACAGCGAAGAGGGTATCGGTTACGTCGCGCACGTGGATGCCCCTCCCCGCCCGCGGGCCGGGTCAGCGGAAGTGCCGAGATGCTGGATATTGGTTCCTTAGTAACGAATGCTATCATGCACATTCCATCACGCCACCCCGTCGAAGGGTGCATTGGGTACATCACGCACGTGGACGCGATGTACTTTAACATCCACTCATCTGATTTTATAGCAGCCGGACGTCGGCGCTCGCGTCTTATCACCGCGAACACGTCGCGACGTGTACAGCGAAGAGGGTATCGGTTACGTCGCGCACGTGGATGCCCCTCCCCGCCCGCGGGCCGGGTCAGCGGAAGTGCCGAAATGCTGGATATTGGTTCCTTAGTAACGAATGCTATCATGCACATTCCATCACACCACCCCGACACATGTTGTGTACAATGGGGTTGGGTTCGCGAATAGTCCGCGAAAATGTCGCAGTCCTTGCGGCCCTCCCTCCCCTCCCGCGAGTTAGGTCCGCGACATCACGTCACCCGCGAAACATGTTGTGTAGGTTTCTCTCACATCGCGCACGTGCCGTGCATTCTCCCCGCTTACCCCCTCCCGTGGGTTAGGTCAGCAAAACACTGCCACGATCCCTGCGGGTTGGGTCCGCGAAAACCCCTTCCCGCGGGTTGGGCCAGCAAATACTGTCGCGTGTGGGTTAGGTCAGCCCCTCCCTCCCCGCGACCCCCTCGCCGTGTGACGTCGTACCCCCCTCCCCCCGCTGACTCAGCCCTCCCTCAGATCCCTGGGTTAGAATCAGCCCCTCTAACCTACTGTGGCTCGAACTGTCTAAGAAATTAGAAACATTACTAGAAAATCGAATTGTAAAAGATAAAACTTTTGCTAAGCAACTGGAAGAAATTCAGCTATACGAGAAAGGAGATGGTAATAAAATATTATTTTGTATTAAACATAAAAAATTAACTTTAATGGATATAAAGATTGTTATTTGACTATATTGTACAGAATGTAGAGATGCTGCATTGCTTTCTTTAATACCTGTATTATGTCCATCTAATGTGCGATTAGGAATATCAGGAGGAAACAGGATATGGCGACCTACTATAGCAGAGTCAGTAGATGCTTTTATTTGTCATATTAAAGTAAGATATTTGTTTATTATTAATTGATAATTTGTGATTACATTCTAATAAAATCAATGAAAAAATTCATATTTCATCTAATCTGTTAGAGGCCACGGGATCTTATGGTAATAACACGCACTACGCAATTGTACGAGAATAAATACTTTTACTCAAATGTCATGTATACAAACGTTGTGAACATTGAAGAAGAACTGTGAATACATAAAATAAAGAAAGATACAATGGTACGGACAGTAGCGCCCTCACATAGAAGCACGCACGAGTCGCACTCTATCGGTCTTCAAATAAAAGATTCTCCGACACTCCCCCTCGAATCGTGTCTTGCTTGCTCACAAGGGCGGTTGAACTCAAGCCGGCCATTTCCAAGCATCTTGATTGTTTATCCAGAAAGATGACTTCCTTAGTACCTTCGACAAGCGCCATATACTCCGCTTCGCAGGTTGATAACGCCACAGTCTTCTGTTTTCTCGAGTCCCAGGTTACGGCGCACCCGCTCAGCATGAATAAGAATCCGGAAAAAGATCGACGATCTATGTGGGAATTACCTCAATCCGAGTCCATGTATCTTCGCAGGGGTTCTGAATCCGTCCGGAAAACCAAGCCTATATCTCTGGTTCCCTTGAGATATCGTAGGACTCTTTTGGCGGCTTTCCAATGAACCTCTCTGTAACAGGAGTTGAATTGTCCGAGATAACTGGCTACGAAAGCAATATCGGGCCTCGTTGCCGTTGCAATATATGTGAGACATCCCACCAATTCTCGGTAGGGTAAATCTTTCTCTTCATAAGATTGTTCTTCTCGATCCAATTTTGAGCCTAAGTCCATGGGAGTGCTGACTGGATTGCACTCTTCCATATTGAATCTCTTCAAAACTTCGTCGATGTAGCTGCTTTGTCGCATCGTCACGGTATTTCCTTCGCGAGCGAACTGAATTCCGAGGCAAAAATTAATTTCTCCCAGGTCTCTTGTGTCGAAGTGTTGAGAGAAATGCTTAATAAGGTCATCAATTTTCTTTTGATTGTGACGTGACGCCAGGGGCGTCCGTCACAAGGGCGTATGCCCGACCAAACGGGAGGTTTGTCGGGATCGTTCCCTCCAACTAGAGGTGTGCTTAACGATAACATTATCGATAATTATCGATAAACAAGGAATTTATCGATAAGACAAATTATCGATATTATCGATAAGATTTTGTAAAAAAGGAAATAAAATCATCAATGAGATGCTAGCAAAAGGCCTTCCATATAGTAATTAGTACCTCTCTTTCGCTTCGGAGAGATGGAAGAAAATGTTATTTACGCCATTGCTACAATGTTAGATCCACGATTCAAAAAAGTACCATTTCAGTCTTCTCAATCAATTAAAAGTACTAAAGAAAAGATTGTGGCCGAATGTAAAGATCGTAATGAAAGCAGAACTTCAAATACGGAAATGGAAACAATTAATCAACTTGTAAAACATGACAATGAATTATGGAAACATTTTGAAAACAAAATGAAGAAAATGAATAAAATATCCAATCCAACATCAATGTCATGTGAATATGAATTGAAAAAGTAATTATATGCTTTATGTAGGTTTCTGATGGTAGGATGGCCATGCTAAGATTTGGAAAAATCTAAAAACATGTAAAAGAAAACATACTAGCACTATCTAATTTTTTCCGTGCGAACTATGTCTGTTCTCACAAAATGTTCTTGTTAGGTAGGTGGACTGGCGGGTTAAAATGAGGTAACTAACAGTTGCAAATTGAACTTAACTTTATTGTTGGAGCGTAATACAATAATACGCGACCCTACTCGTGAGGGGACTGTCGAACTACTAACTGGATCGCGGTTTGGCGACCGACCCTGTCTTGGTATAAGAGTCGAAATCACTCGATAGCCACGTGCAAAACATGAGTCGCTATAAGCGAGGCGAAGAGCGAAGCGTGCGGGAAGGCTGTAAAGCGTATGAGAATAATACATCTAATTTCTCCGAACATTCCGCCCGCCTCGGTGTCGAGATTTCGGCGCCGAATTGAACCATCTGGTCTCCGTTTAATTCGAGTCATCAGTGTCTATCGGCAGCGGGCACAGCTTGACGATTGGCCGTTTCAACGTCGAGGACTGTGTTTTCACTGTCGCGACGCGCACTAGACCATCTTGACCCGGATGCACTTCCGTCACTCGCGCAAGGGGCCATCGCGAGGGTGGATATCGCTCGTCAGCGAGTAACACCAGCGAACCAACCCCGAGTGATTTAACCGGGCGTTGCCACTTTGAGAGGTCCTGAAGGCGTTGGAGATACTCCGATGACCAGCGGCGCCAGAATTGGTCTCGCACCTTTTGCAGCAGTTGCCAGCGGGAGAGACGAGCTTGCGGAATATCGTCCGTCGACGGTTCCGGGAGTGACGAGAGTGGCTCACCGATAAGAAAGTGCGCCGGTGTGAGCGCTTCGATATCCGACGGATCGTCGGAGAGCGGGGAGAGAGGTCTAGAATTTAAGACGGCCTCGATTTGAGCTAGAAGAGTGCAGTATTCCTCATAAGTGAGGAGCGTATCGCCGATGAGACGTCGAAGGTGATGCTTAACCGATTTTACGGCAGCTTCCTATTTACCGCCGAAATGCGGTGCGCCGGGCGGATTGAAGCGCCATTCGGTGTCGCTGGAGGCGAGAGTATGCGCGAGATCCATAGCTTCGTTGGACGCTGAGTTGAAGAGTCGTCTTAGCTCAGCGTCGGCCCCGACTAGATTCGTGCCGCGATCGCTCCTCAAAACGGCGCAGATTCCACGGCGACTGGTGAAGCGGCGGTAGGCAGCGAGGAATCCTTGCGTGGAATAATCAGTCGCGAGCTCCAAGTGGACGGCGGAAGCGGAGAGACAAACGAAAACGACGAGAAATCCTTTATACGATCGGGCGGCGCGACCGCGCCACGTTTTAACAGTGAACGGACCGGCGTAGTCGACGCCGGTGTGGAGAAAGGGTCGTGCCTGTGTGACACGACAAGCCGGTAGTTGCCCCATGAGTTGCCGAACGGTTGAGGCTCGATAGCGAGCACATCGGGCACAGCGTCGGGCGAAGGCAGCGACGGGAGTACGTCCTCCGAGAATCCAAAATCGCTGCCTGAGGGTGGCGAGCATAACTTGAACCCCGCCGTGGAGAGTGCGTTGATGGATGTCATCCAAGATGAGCGTCGAGAGTCTGCTGTTGCGAGGAAGCAGTACTGGATGCTTCGCTTCGGGTTCGAGAAGCGAGTTCCGGAGGCGTCCGCCGACTCGAAGGATGCCGCAGTTGTCAAGGAACGGAGCAAGGCGCAGGAAAGGATGCGATCGAGGAAGCTCAGCATTGCGAGATAGAGCTTCGAGCTCCGAGTGAAAGTGAGCTTGTTGAGTGACTTTAATCCAAAAAGTCTCGGCGGAGGAGAGATCGAGAGGCGTGGGTGCGGCACAGTGGAGGCGCTGTTGTCGAAATCTCTCGACCGAGAGCCGTATCCACGTGGTGATCCGAACGAGGCGGCGAAGCGACGAGTATTTGGCGAGGAGCTCCCATGTCGGCTCAACCGATGCGGTTGATGCGTGTGCTCGGGCTGGTCGGATCTCGAGGTCGATGGTCTGCTCGACTGGTGGTGACTTCGTGGGCCACGACGTGGATGGCCGGGCGAGCCAAGCAGGGCCGTGCCACCACGTATCGTGAGTGGCTAGGAGCTGCGGCGGAAGTCCTCGCGATGCGCAATCAGCTGGGTTCTCCGTTCCGGGAACATGATGCCAACGGGCGTGCGGCAGCAATTCCTGGATGAGAGCGACGCGGTTTGCGACGTACTCCTTCCATTGAGACGGATGCCCACGGATCCAAGCGAGCACCACGCTTGAATCCGTCCAAAGATGCACCGGTGCATCGTCGATGTTGAGAGTCGAGCGAGCGCGCACCACTAACCGGGTAAGAAGAACGGCCGCTGTGAGTTCAAGCCGCGGAATAGTCTGCTTCGCGAGAGGTGCAACCTTGCTTTTTGCCATGAGCAATGTCACGCGCACGTCATCTAACTCGCTGAATACGCGGATGTAGACCACTGCACCGAGCGCATCCTGAGAAGCGTCCGAGAATCCGTGGACTTCCACAGCGAGCGCACTGGCCGAAAGACCAATCCATCTCGGCACTGACAAGCGAGCGACGGAGGAGAGAGACTGTTGAAAGTTGGAGCAGATACGGGTGAGCGCCGGTGGAAGCGGATCGTCCCAGTCAAGCTTGCATTTCCAGAGCTGCTGGAGAATAATTTTCCCGGTGATAGTAATCGGCGTGATCCAGCCGAGGGGATCGAACATCCTTGCAATTAGAGAGAGAACTGTCCTCTTTGATAACGGGTGCGGTAGCTGTGAGAGCTGGATCTGGAACTCGAAGGCGTCTGACGACGGATTCCAGGCGAGTCCGAGGGCGCAAGCGAGATTGTCTTCCTCGAAAGTACGAGACTGAGTGAAGCCGAGTTTTGATGCTGGAACCTCTGATAAGATGGCACTATCGTTCGCCATCCATTTTTGCAGCGGGAATCCGCCCGCCATGCAGAGCTGAGTTAACTCGCGAGCTTTGGCCTTTGCTAGCGGGATCGTATCTCCGCCGGAGAGTACGTCGTCGACGTACATATCAGATCTCACGACGTCGGCAGCCAGTGGGAAGCGATCTCCCTCGTCAGAAGCGAGCTGGAGGAACACCTTGAGCGCTATGAATGGGGAGCACGCAAGGCCGAAAGCGACGGTGCACAAAAGAAATTCACTAGGATCTCCACTTTCGCTCCACAAGATGCGCTGATGATCCCGGTCGTCCGGGTGCACGAGAATTTGCCGAAACATCTTCTCAACATCGGCGAGGAAGACGTATGCGTGGCGACGCCACCGCATGAGCACATCAGAGAGATCGCGCTGCAATTTCGGCCCGATGTGTAGACAATCGTTGAGCGACTTGCCTGTCGTTGTCGGCAGCGAGCCGTTGAAGACGACGCGGAGTTTCGTCGTGGTGCTGCTTTCGCGGAGAACGCCGTGGTGCGGCAGATAAGCCGCAGATTTTGTAGCTGGAGGCGCGCGAACCATGTGTCCTAGCGACTCGTACTCCCTGAGGAAGTCGGCATAGAGCTTGCCGAAGGTCGCGTCGGAGGCGATACGGCGTTGAACCTTTTGCAGCATTCTGACGGCGGCAGCACGAGAGTCACCGAGTGTATTCGGCGATGAATGGAAAGGCAGTCGGACCACGTACCGACCGCACGGGGTTCGCGAATGCGTTGATGCGAAATGAGCTTCGCACTCTTCTTCTGCAGGCGTGCGACGAGATTCGATGGATGGTTTGATTTCTTCTTGATGCCAAAATCGTGCTAGCAACTCGTGAAGTTCATGATCCACGGCAGCAGTAACGGAGCTAAACGAGCTCGAAATGATTGCGCGAGAGTCTGGAGCTGGTCCGGATACGATCCAGCCAAGCGAGGTTGATTGAGCCACGGGAACGTCCGGTGATCCTCGACGCACCGAATCGCGGACGAATATCCCGTAGGTGTCAGCACCGAGAATAATGTCCACACGACCGGGCGTTGCGTAATCCGGATCAGCGAGATCGATGCCGTGGAGATGCGACCACGAGGTTGTGTTCACTGGCGAGACGGGTATGAGCCTGGTTAATCTCGGTAAAATGTACGCGGTCACAGGGCACTTGAAGGACGGATCCGTGCGCGAATATAAGGTGAAAACCACGGCACCGCGAGTTGATCCGGCGCGTTGCGACCCGATTCCGAGTACAGAAACGGTAGCGTTTCGGCGCGGAAGGCGAAGCGATTGCGCAAGAGATTCGCCGATAAAAGAGAGCTCGGATCCTTGATCAAGGAGAGCCCGAGCCTTGACGACCTGACCGGAGGCAGCTTCGAGATTCACGAGTGCGGTGGCGAGAAGAGTTATCGGCCTGCTGGCTTCGTTGGCCGAGGTTGCGCAATGCAAGAGTGCAGTCGCTGCTGAAGAGAACGCTGATGGAGGCCTCTGAGTACTGAAGCGAGTGAGCGAAGCGTTAGACTGCGTTGAGTTGGATGGCGGAGGTGCCGCAGAAGGAGGCAGCTCTGATGATGACGATAGCGAGCGGTCCGGATGAATAAGCGTGTGATGTCGCTCGTTACAAGTGCGGCAGCGCTTCGCTGTGCGACAATCGGTTAGAAGATGTTCGCCGAGACAATTGAAACACAACCGTTTGGAGCGAACGAAGTCGCGGCGCTCAGAAAGAGATTTGCGAGCGAAGTCCGGGCACGAGGCGATGAAATGCGAAGCACTGCAGCACGAACAGGTCGTCGCCTTCACGGACGCGACGTGAGAACGCGCTGGTTTTGATTTCGAAGTCGATGATGAAGATTTCGCCGATTGCGCCTGCTTCGAGCGAGTGGCAGGTTGAGGTCCGCTGAGTTCCAGTGCACGAATGCGTCCGTCGAGAAACTTCTCAAGTTGATCGAAGGATGCGGGATCAGTTGCATTTCTAAGGTGGATCTCCCACGCTTCAAGAGTTTCACGATCCAGCCGCCGAGAAATGAAGTGCATGAGGAAATAACTCCAGGTATCTTCAGGTGACATGCCGAGCGCCTAGAGTCCGCCGATGGCCTCACAGGCCGCCGCAAGCAAACGCTTCAATTCGTCAGCTGATTTCGAGGTAAGCGGCTCGAGCTCCGTGAGCCGATCAAAATACGCCGTGAGAAGGACTCGTTTATTTTGGTATCGGGCGACAAGGGCATCCCAGGCGCGTACAAAGTTATCGGCCGTAACGGCGAAGTTGGAAAGGAGTCAAGCTGCTTCCCCGGTGATGTGACTCTTCAAATAGTGCAGTTTCTCGACTGCAGCGAGATGAGGATTGTCGACGACCATGGAGGTGAAAAGGTCATGAAACGTTCTCCACTCTTGATATTCGCCGGAAAATTTTGGAAGGGTGATTTTCGGCAGAGCTCTTGTGTTGTTCGTTGTCGAGGCGTTGAGCGAGGTGTTGACAGCGAGTTCCGCAGGGTCAGGGTAATTGTCCTTGAGAGTGAGAAGTTCGGTTTTAGCTGAGAAATAGGCCTCCTCACATTTATCATACAAATCCGCGGAGAAGTATGAACAGCTTGCCTTCTCTTCGCTGCCAAAAGTGAGCATCTTCTCGTGATTCGCAGCGAATTTTAACCAGTAAGACTCTACCATTTGGAGACGCGATGCGACAGCATGCCGATTGATGTTGTCCTTGCCGGACTTCTTGCAGTTCTCCATCGTGCGAGCAATCCGGGTGAAGAGATCCCGTTGCTTCTCGTAGGCTCCAGTAAGAGTCGTCATGCTGAACGGCGAGAGGCACACTGTGGTAGAGATAGAGAACTGATCTCCCGATTAAGATCACTGTCAACTGAGACAAGATCACACGCGATCGCGAAACAGAGGCTCGTCAGTGAACGATATGAACGAGATGATTAATGTCGAGTTCGATCATAACCCGCGATCCGGCTCGAAGGACCAAATGTTCTCAGAAAATGTTCTTGTTAGGTAAGGTGGACTGGCGGGTTAAAATGAGGTAACTAACAGTTGCAAATTGAACTTAACTTTATTGTTGGAGCGTAATACAATAATACGCGACCCTACTCGTGAGGGGACTGTCGAACTACTAACTGGATCGCGGTTTGGCGACCGACCCTGTCTCGATATAAGAATCGAAATCACTCGATAGCCACGTGCAAAACATGAGTCGCTATAAGCGAGGCGAAGAGCGAAGCGTGCGGGAAGGCTGTAAAGCGTATGAGAATAATACATCTAATTTCTCCGAACAATGTCCTTTGCAGCTAAGTGGGCATATTACCTTGACCATGTTCCCATCAGGAATCTTATTAGTTTTCATTCCAGTTAACTTCATTTAAATAATTCCGAATATTTCGATTTATTATGGTTCTATTTATTATAGATATTTACGTTTAAGCGTCATAAATCGAAGTTGTGATCCGTTTGTTTGGTGGATGTCTGAAGGAACTGTATTTCCGCAACTTCAGAAACTTGCCAAAAAATATTTATCTATGCCAGCCACGAGTGTTCCGAGTGAACGAATATTTTCCAAAGCAGGGGAAATATTATCACAGCGACGATCACGTCTTCAACCAAAATATGTGAACATGTTGACTGTGATTTCAATGAATAAATAAATTATTTCTTTTCTGTTCAAATTAGGTATTAATTCTTTCTTTACATGTATGGCCATCTACTGATTATGTTGATGTCATTTTTATATTACATGATAATCATAATAACACATTACTTATTAAAATTATCGATAATATCGATATTTTTCGATAATCGATAATATCGTTATTTAACGATACTTTTCGATAAATATCGATAATCGTTAAGCACACCTCTACCTCCAACCCGAGGAGGGATGCGATCCATCCGCTGCGGCGATTTGCGTGTGTTCTCGTCCCTCTCGGGACGAGATCCTTACGGTTTACGGTTTTCGATGCTTTGCGTACTCCGAGTTACAGTTTGTGAGGGAGCCTAGTCGAGTGAGAGGTCAGCACTGAAAATGAGGTCGTGATGGCAGTGGAGGGTACAGGAGAGAGGAAGACGTCTCGACTGAACTTGCGAGTCCGGGAGCCTGAGAGGAGCCGAACCACAGCAGTTACTATCGTATACCGCCGCTGAAGCAGCGGCACTAGCGTACTGGACACTCTGGATGCCAAGCAGCACATCGTACCGACATCAGCAAACTATACCGAGGCGGGCCCGCTGGCCAGAGCGAGTGGAGGAACTTCCGCCTCGCCGCCGGAGGCACCCCTGTCTGGGCCTGGCCAGCTTAGCGGGGTTATCGGCATACAGCACCATACGGAGTCGGTACCGGAAGGATTTCCGAAGAAAGGCACCAGAGGGATTCGATACATCAAGCAGTCGAGCGGCAATCTATTGCCGCCGTGGATCGAGTGCGCAGATCAATGCGCGAATTGGTGAGGCCCTCTCAGCGCGTTCCGCGGATCGTGACTGCGAGTCCGGCTGTACATGGAGAAGGAGCGACCCCGACAAAGAGGCCCCGGCGACCAGGGAGCGACCATGGACGAGGGAAAATTTGTAAGACCTTCACTCGGCGACTCCCGTAGAGTTCGTACCGGATAGGATTGCACCTCGGAGCTCGGGTAGCTGATTATCGTGGCAAGCATGATGATTGGTATCGTTCCTTAATAAAAGCTACCAGAAGCGTTAATCTGCGGTCTGTCCGCCCCGGTTACCGAAGTACCGTGATCGTCCTGCTCGGGGTTCGGCCGGCTCCAGTCACTTGTATAATCATTTCTAAGTTAAGATCGAATGTAATGGTAACGGTTACGTAATGTCGAATATAAATCGTGATGGTCGAGATTGAGGTATTACGTGTTTGGCGAATGATTCGACTCCGCTGCAGGAATACTCCACCCTATACGGCAATCTAGTTAAAAGGGAAATTCGGGATTCCGCGTCGCGACCGGTCCGTGAGATTTCGACGCCTAAGCGATCGTTTCTCCTTAAACCAAATCGTGCGCGTGAGAATCACCAAGCCTACGGTTAGGAAAGTACTGACTTCCCGTTCAGATGTACAGAGCATCTCGTCTACGCGGCTTACATTTACGGCTTACGGTTTTTCGTGTATTTCGTGTTTCGTGAATCGGTCTCTGGCGATAGAGAAAGACGGCGTGAAAATACGTGGTTTCCGGGGATATGTCCGGCCGCGATCTCGTCTGCGTCACGAGGATCCCGCCCCCCCCCTAACAATCAGCTATCGAATTGTCGGTTCGAGCGAGAGGCTGCGAGTTGGCGTCTTTGCGTGTCCGGTAACGTTCGTCTTTGCGTCTCTGCGGGTACGGTAACGGTTTTGCGTCTTTGCGTGTACGGTAACGTTCGTCTTTGCGTTTTTACGTGTCCGGTCACGAGTTCGTCTTTGCGTCGTGGTGTTTTTGCGGTAATGAGTCCTTGCGTATACGGTGACGGTGATAACTTTGCGTTTTGGGTAGTAGCGTTGCAGTAACGATTCGTCTTTGCGTATTGCGTCGTGAGGTCCCATGATTTGTTGGCGTTCAAGGAGAAATTTCGAGAAAGAAGATTTGATTGCTAACCGCCGATACGGTAGCGATAACGGAAACGATCTGTATACTCCGGGATTGTAATGGTTAATCTATTGAATATACGCTTATTGTTATTGTTAACCTGCGTCTGATATCTATTCCTCTCTATGTGACTCGACTCTGCTCCAGAACTCTCATAGTATCAGATCCTCGCCCTGATGTCGCGGAATAGTCAGGCTGCGGTACGGAATTTCGTTCGTGTGTAATTTTGAGTGGTGCGATAATCGCACCTGGCGCCCAATACTCTTGTTGTCGTTTATAACGTGCTTCAGTCCCAATCATTACCGCGGATTGTTCCCAGTAACAATCCGATCATCGTACATATTAATTACCCGTGACTCCCCACGGTTACGGCGGAACGTGGGCTAGTTCACGCGGTCGCGTACGTCACTGGTTTTCGACGTCGCATGATGTTTGGACGCGATAATCACGTCGTCTACGTAGCACATTAGCCTATTAGCACAATATCCTCCCCCTTGCCAATATGATATAAACAGAGATCCGCGGATGATGGTAGGGTATGACATCTTCTTAGAACGTGATCAAGTCTACGATGCCAACTTTTTCCGGCCTGATGTAGACCGTAGATAGCTTTCTTCAAGTAACAGCCTTTGTTTCCAGTACGCAAATGTTTTAGCATGTTAATAGCCTTTTTCTTGACGATCTCGTCCCGATCCGTTCGAATAACGATCTCTAAAAATTCAGCCAGATCCTTCGGTGCCTCCATGTACACGTCTTCTTCGAGGAAACCGTTGAGGTAGGCTGCAGTGACGTCCAATTGGTGGATCCTCATTCCATAACGAGCAGCCAGGCTCATCATTAAGCGGATGGATTCGAGTCGTGCTACGGGAGTGAATATCTCGTGGAAATGTACGCCAGGTTGTTGGCTGAATCCTTGAGCCACTAGGCGAGCCTTTCGCCGCTGAATGCTTCCGTCCGGATTTATTTTGTTCCGCAAGACCATGCGACATCCTACCACGGTTGAATTATCTGGACGGTCCGCCAAGTCCCACGTATCGTTCGCAACTAAAGATCGAATCTCGTTGGCCATCGCACTTTTCCATTCGTGCGCTTCCGGGATCGATAGAGCTGCTTTTATAAGCATCTCGCATAAGAAAGTTTCCTCATTTCTCAGGTATGCTGTACTTTCGTGCCGAACGTGGTATTCCTTTCTAGGTCTTCCTCTCTGTCCCGTTCGGATGATCTTAGGTCTGCTTAGGACCTCTGCTGGGAGTAGAAATATTCGGCGTTTCCTCGACGTGTTCATCCACGGCGTTTTCTGATTCTGGCGGTTGTTCGATGACGTCTTCAACGCTCTCATCATCGGAGAATGTCTCATCGTCACTGTCGTTCAGCGGATGAGCGAGATCTGACTCGATGGGATGTATCGATATGAAATGTCGGTCATCTTCAGCTGAATCGCTTGGAGTTGCGGGGTAAAAATCGTCGTACGTCCTTTGTGATTTCTTGTCGAACTTGACAAATTTTACGTCCCTCGAGATCACAACTTTCTTTTCATCTGGTAGCCAGATCCTGTATCCCTTCGAAGAATCGGAATATCCGACGAAGATCCAGGGGATGCTGTGTGAATCGAATTTGTTGACGTTTGGAATATTCTTTAAAATGAAAACCAGATTGCCAAACTCCCTGAGATGTGCCACATTTGGAACGTTCCCGGTAAAGACTTCGAAAGGGGTTTTGCCATTCAACGTCTTCGACGGCGACCGATTGCGAATGTAATTTGCGGTATTGATCGCCTCGGCCCAAAATCGTGACGGTAATCCTGATTGGAGTAATAAACACCTTACCATCTCCACTAGTGTTCGATTGCGTCTTTCGGCGACCCCATTTTGTTGCGGGTTGCAGGGACGGTAAGCCTGCGAGTGATTCCGTGCTTCTTCAAAAATTCATCGAAGGAAGCATTCACATACTTCTTCCCGTTGTCAGATTGGATACATTTAACTGTCTTTCCAGTTTGATTTTCCATCAAGTTGACGAAGTCTCTGGTTACCTGAAGCACGTTACTTTTATTCTTCAGAAAACGAACCTCACTCCGTCTGGAACAATCATCTATGAATTGTATGAAATATCTGGACTCGCCGATTGTTCGGAATTGCATTAAAGGAATTTTCGGAAACCGAATCGATTGAGAAATTGATCATTCAATAGCTGTGCGGGTGATGTTTGTCTCATAAAGTCATTTGAGAAGTTTTGAGAATTGAAATCGAGAAGGAAATTTGGGACAAATATTTTCTTCCCACGCTGTTTGTCCCGCAAAATTGAGACAAACATCAACCGCAATTTAACCGTTCACTCGCGACTTTTCTCAGGAGACATGCGCGAGGAGATGACGTCAGACGGCGACGGCCAATCGCTCGGCCTGCGGCTCGCTCCGCGCATGTTCCTTATCACCGGGCTGCGTGAGGCCCAACCATGTGCCAATCGCGTGCGGCACGCGGGGGTCACCCCCAAAACTTTGAAATCGATTGGGCCTAGCCAAAATTCACGGGTTCTACAAATAGAGCTCCAAGCGATCCGCGGACTCACTTCACAGTCAGTCTGCAAAGTATCAAAAGTTTCTGGCAATCAACTAAACGCAAAGTCCGTCTCTTTCAGTGCGTGCAATTCCGTCGCTCGCGGAATCGTCACGGTGATAATTCCGTCGCTTGCGGAATCACCACGTTGATACTTTCTGTCGCTCGCGGAATTAAAACGGCGAGTTGAACTTATATATAGTGTACATAATTTATTTCAATTATATATAACTTTATGCCGTTACAACAGACGCTTTCTTCTTTTGTGTGTTCGTGGCTGTGCTATCCGTCCCGTGATACCTCGCGTACGTAACATTTTTGGTCCTTCGAGCCGGATACTGGTCGGTGACTACAGTGCGCGATTGTGAAGTCGTAGGTGTGCTTCCTCTGTGCTCCGGAGAGTGACCATCTACAACAAACATGAGTCAAGCAGAGGGAATCATTCGCTCGCAAACAGATCTGCATGGTCGCATTGCGCGCGCCGTAGAGAACTTTAAAAAACTTGGTGCCGCGAAAATGACGCTCAGCATGGCGGAGGCTCGTCTCCAAGCTCTGGAGTCGAACTGGGCCAGGTTCGAGTCTAATCACGAGAGGTTACTCGCATTACCTCCAGAAGGGGTGAACGAGACTGACTACATAAAGCAAAGTATGTCCACGCTGACCGAAGAAGCTTTCTTCCAGCAGAAGTGTGTGTTCGTGGAGTTGATTCGAGCCCACAAGGCCAAGGAACCTCCAGCGTCAACAGCCTCGGTGAAGTCGGAGTCGACGTCTGCGCCTCGGACCACCCTGCCACGGATCCAGTTGCCAAGTTTCTCCGGAAAGTATGAGGATTGGCCGGCGTTTCGGGACCTCTTCTCATCCATTATCGGGAAAGACGTCTCCGCCACGCAGGTAGAAAAGCTTCATTACCTGAAAACCTGTCTTAAAGGTGAGGCGGAGTTACTGCTCAGAAATATAGCTACTACAGGCGAGAATTACACGCGCGCGTGGGATGCTCTGGTCGCGTATTATGAAAACAAAAGATTGCTCGTCCGCGCGTATCTGTCGAACTTCGTCTCATTGCGCAAAATGGGCAACGAATCCGCCGTTGAACTCCGGAAAATCTATCACGGACTAAGGGCAACGGTCAATTCTTTGGAGAGCATCGGTCGCCCGATCAACAGCAGCGAGGATCTCCTGGTATACCTAGCCGTCGAGCTGTTAGATCTCCGGTCGCGCCGCGAGTGGGAGAACGCGATTAGCGAAACAACGGAACCGCCTTCGTATCAAGAGCTCGAAAAGTTCCTGGATCGTCGACTGCACACGTTGGAGTCAATGCTGCCCGTCAAGAGCGACGGACACTCCAACAAGGCCGGAAACGGAACGAGCAAGAGTACTCGGAGTCATCTGGCCCGCAAGCAGGAGGACAAAGCAGACGCTAAGCGCAGTCGGTGCTCTCTCTGCCAAGGAGATCACTTTATCATGCTGTGCGCGGAGTACAAGAAGAAGACAGCTGCAGAACGTAAGCAGCACGTCCTCGCCAACAACTTGTGCCTAAATTGTCTTGGTCGGCATACGGTGAGTGACTGCGCGTCCAAAAAGGCGTGCTCAGCTTGCGACGAGCGCCATCACTCGTCACTCCACGACGCGTGTCGAGAGGTCGAGATCGCTAAATCATCGCATATCGCGCAGAAACCGCCTGAGAGGCCGATTGCCGTGTTGCTCGCTACAGCTCGCATTCGCGTAGCCGACCGTTACGGTGTCTGGCACTCCGCGCGCGCGCTAATCGACCAAGGATCGGAGTCATCCATGATCTCGGAACGTCTCGCTCAATTACTAAAGTTGCCTCGCTCACCTGCCGCCGTCACTGTGTTCGGAGTCGGAGGAGTCAAGGTCGGTGTCGCCAAGGGTCGTGTCGGTTTGTCCCTGGCACCTCGATCGGGGGGACCCGCGATGTCCGTGACAGCGCTTGTTTTCTCGAGACTCTCTATTTACGCAGGCGGAGTTAAGACTGGAACGGCGGCATGGCAGCATATTCAGGATCTGGAGCTTGCAGACCCGGACTTCGGCATGGCGGATCCGGTGGATGTCCTCCTTGGAGCCGACGTCTATGCCATGATCCTCCGTCCAGGGCTGCGTACGGGCGGTGTCCGGGAACCTGTGGCACAGCACACAACGTTAGGCTGGATTCTGTCGGGAGCCGTCGGTGATACAGCCACGCCGAGCCATGCTTGTACTTACCAGTGTCGGGTTGAGGATGAGCTGAACCAACTGGTGCGCCAATTCTGGGAGCAGGAGGAGCCACCTTGCGCAACCACGTTGTCAAGAGAGGATCAGGAGTGCGAGGAACATTTTGTGCGCACTTATTCACGGTTCGCTAACGGTCGGTACATGGTGCGTCTTCCTCTCCGTCAACCGCTGCCGGATCTTACGGGGACTCGTGGAGCTGCCGAGAGGGTCTTGAGAAGCATGGAGGCGAAGTTTGGTCGAGAAGCTGAATTCCGGGACCTCTACGTGGACTTCATGCGGCAGTACGAGGCTCTGGGACACATGACGGCCGTATCGCTCACGAACGATCCTGTGAGTTCGCCGGTCGCCTACCTTCCACACCACGGAGTCGTGAAACTGTCGAGTTCCACCACGAAGCTACGCGTGGTGTTTAACGGGTCTTCTCCACTGCTCACCGGAGAGACATTGAACCAGCATCTCATGGTCGGACCGAATCTGTTGCCTGTTCTGGTCAACATTGTGATGCGGTGGCGACTACATCAATTTGTCCTGGTAGCAGACATTGAGAAAATGTATCGCCAGATCATCGTGCATCCAGAGGATCGAGGATTGCAAACCATACTGTGGCGCGAGAATTCCAGCCAGGAGGTCAGGGAGTACCGTCTGAACACGGTCACTTACGGGACGACTTGTGCTCCACGCTTGGCAATCCGGACTGTCCGACAGCTGGCTGTCGACGAAAGGACCAGTTTTCCTTTGGCTGCTCCCGTTCTTGAGGAGGACGTCTACGTGGACGACGTCGTCACTGGCGCAAAGTCGCTCTCGGCAGCTCTTGAGATGCGCAATCAGCTGGTGCAGGCCTGCAGGGCGGGCGGCTTCCCGCTGAGAAAGTGGTCGGCGAACCACGCCGATCTCATCAAGGATCTGCCTTGTGAGGATCGCCTGCAGCAGGAGCGTTTGTGGTGGCAGCCGGGCGAGAGTCATGCTACGCTCGGACTGAAGTGGCATCCGCACGAGGACTGCTTCTCGTTTTCAGAACCACAGATGTGGGCAGGTACGATCACCAAAAGATCGACCTTATCTCTAACCGCCAAACTATTCGACCCGTTAGGCTGGCTGGCTCCCGCCACGGTGCGGGCGAAAATTATGATTCAGTCTGCATGGCTGCTGCGGATAGACTGGGATGCTCCACTGCCTGAGGAGGACGCTCGACGCTGGCTCGGCTTCCAAGAGGATCTTCCCCGGTTATCAAATATCCGCGTCCCGCGGTGGCTGTCCGTCGGGGATGTTGAGTGCAGGCTGGAGCTTCACGGATTTTCTGACGCTTCTGAGAGAGCGTATGCTGCAGCGGTGTACCTGCGCGTCGAGAGGCCTGACACTTCCGTTGAGGTTCGACTGCTGACGGCCAAGACGAAGGTAGCTCCAATAAAACAGGTTACGCTACCTCGACTGGAGCTGTGTGCGGCAGCATTACTTGTCCGACTTGTCTCACACTGTCGGCAAGTTCATAAGATGGAGGACATCCCGCTCCATCTTTGGACGGACTCAACAGTGACGCTGGGTTGGATACGAGGTCATCCCAGCTCATGGAAAACATACGTGGCCAATCGAGTGAGCGAGATACAGACGTCCTTGCCTGACGCTTTGTGGCACCACATTCCAGGACGTGACAATCCGGCTGACTGCGCATCGAGGGGCATATCTCCAGGGGATCTGGTTGACCATGCTCTCTGGTGGTGTGGACCACCCTGGTTACAAGGCGAGAGTGGATCATGGCCTGTCTTCGGAGAGGGACGTCATCAAGAGGAGCTTCCGGAGCAGCGGATGAGGGCACATATTGCTGGAGTGCCCGAGGCGAAGGGCGAGGAATTCGAGCTGCTGGTGCGATACTCAGACTTGTATCACCTGCTCCGGATCACTGCCTGGTGTCGATGCTGGCTTCGGTCATCATGGAGCGCAGAGAAGCGAGGCAGTGTAAAGGCCGACCGTGAGACTCCGCTGGTGCTGCAACCGGACGAGCTCGAGGAGGCGTGCAGGTGCTGGATCAAGGCTGTGCAATCAGCAGCATTTCAGAAAGAGATAGCCGCTTTGATGAAGGGACAACCGCTGCCTGCGGGGAGCAGACTGCAAAGGTTGAGTCCCTTCCTGGACGACCACGGGGTGCTCCGAGTAGGCGGACGTCTGAGACACGCCAATCTGTCCAGCGACGAGAAGCATCCCAGGATTCTGCCCAGTGAATCTCATTTCACAACCCTGGTGGTCGAGGCGGGTCACCGACGAACGCTTCATGGAGGAGTGCAGATGACTCTCGGAGCTCTACGCAGGGAGTACTGGATCCCACGGGGTTGAGCTGTGGTCAAGGGGCATATTCACCGCTGCCTCACTTGTGTGCGATGGCGGGCGGCATCGGCGCAGCCTCCAATGGGAAACCTTCCCGCTGCTCGAGTGACTCCCTCTCGACCATTTTGGAACGTCGGAGTTGATTATGCAGGGCCCATCTGGCTGAGGACGTCCAAGGGCCGGGGTCAACATGCATCAAAGGCTTTTTTTGTTGTCTTTGTGTGCCTCTGTTCTAGAGCCATTCATCTGGATGTGGTCTCGGACTATTCCGCCGACGCCTTTCTGGCTGCGCTGCGTCGCTTTGTGGCACGCCGTGGGTTGTGCCACACGATCTACAGCGACTGTGGCACAACCTTCGTTGGTGCTGACTCCCAGCTACGGGCCATGTTCACCGCAAGCAGCAAAGACGGACAGCGCATCGCTGCACGAGTGGCCGAGGAGAGGATCCGCTGGCGATTCAATCCCCCAGCAGCCCCAAATTTTGGTGGGATCTGGGAAGCGGTCGTGAAGTCTGCGAAGCATCACTTGAGGCGGGTATTAGGCGAAGCGAAGCTGACCTTCGAGGAGATGACAACTCTCCTCGCTCAGATTGAGGCGTGTCTTAACTCGCGCCCGATCCAGGCCATCTCGGACGATCCAGAGGATTTTGAGGCGCTCACTCCAGGGCATTTCCTGATTGGGTCTTCACTAGATGCCGTACCCGAGCCATCTTTCTCAGAGGTGCCTATGACACGCTGGTCTCGGTGGCAGTTGTTGCAGCGGATGCGTGATCGATTCTGGGAACGGTGGTCAGCGGAATATCTGCATACGTTGGCGCACCGCCCTAAATGGACCAAGGCCTGCGAGGAAATCCGCATTGGTCGTCTGTGCCTGCTGCGTAGCGAGACCACACCGCCGAATAGATGGCCACTAGCGCGGATTGAGAGGCTGTATCCAGGAGAGGACGGGCAGGTCCGCGTAGTCGATGTGCGCACTGCCACGTCTTGCTTTAAAAGGCCAGTGAGCAAGCTCGTCCTGCTGCCAGAGAGTGTCACCAAGGAGGCTAATGGCTGAGGAGATGACCGGCACGCATAACCACGCCACATACTAAATCGCAATCTGTATTAATTTTTTATTTTTTGTTATTTGTTATTCTCTTTTCACACTGATCATTACGTTGCAGTAGTAATATTATACAAGCATCGTGCGGCTTTGTAATCGCGAATATTGTGTAACTAAGAATTACACACTTACCGAGCATTCGCCTTGTTGATTTCATTCGCTCAGCTGATTGAAACGCGACCGTGACCCAGTTTCGAGCTCGTATTCTTGTGATGACAACACACACTTCACAGAAACTCGCGGTAGGCATACACACCTTTTGCTGTAGCGTGTCTAGATCGGGGCGCCAGTCACAACACTCACAGCTGAGCGCTCGAGTCAACGACCGCGACTTCTAATACCAATCCGCGTTTACATTGCAATCCATCGTCACACCTTGACGAGGCGGGCGGAATGTTCGGAATTGCATTAAAGGAATTTTCGGAAACCGAATCGATTGAGAAATTGATCATTCAATAGCTGTGCGGGTGATGTTTGTCTCATAAAGTCATTCGAGAAGTTTCGAGAATTGAAATCGAGAAGGAAATTTGGGACAAATATTTTCTTCCCACGCTGTTTGTCCCGCAAAATTGAGACAAACATCAACCGCAATTTAACCGTTCACTCGCGACTTTTCTCAGGAGACATGCGCGAGGAGATGACGTCAGACGGCGACGGCCAATCGCTCGGCCTGCGGCTCGCTCCGCGCATGTTCCTTATCACCGGGCTGCGTGAGGCCCAACCATGTGCCAATCGCGTGCGGCACGCGGGGGTCACCCCCAAAACTTTGAAATCGATTGGGCCTAGCCAAAATTCACGGGTTCTACAAATAGAGCTCCAAGCGATCCGCGGACTCACTTCACAGTCAGTCTGCAAAGTATCAAAAGTTTCTGGCAATCAACTAAACGCAAAGTCCGTCTCTTTCAGTGCGTGCAATTCCGTCGCTCGCGGAATCGTCACGGTGATAATTCCGTCGCTTGCGGAATCACCACGTTGATACTTTCCGTCGCTCGCGGAATTAAAACGGCGAGTTGAACTTATATATAGTGTACATAATTTATTTCAATTATATATAACTTTGTGCCGTTACACAGACGCTTTCTTCTTTTGTGTGTTTGTGGCTGTGCTATCCGTCCCGTGATACCTCGCGTACGTAACACCGATTGAAGCAATTCGCATAGGGCCACACAAATCAGTGTGTACCAGATCTATTATGTTCGAAGTTCGATCAGACTTCATAGGGAATGGATTCCTAACCATCTTTCCTTCGAGACACGTGGTACAGTTGTCGACGTCGCACAGTGGAGTATTTCATAATAAAAGTTGGCCAAAATTATTTTAATAATTTTATCGACATAAAATAAACTTTTACTAAGTAAATGATGCTCAATAACAATGTATTTAATATTTATTCTAATTTAAATACATATTTACTATATTTACATATTTACTATATGATATTAATAATTTAATCGAAATCTTCTAATTCAGATTCGTTTTCTTCTTCTTTGTCGTCCATCGCATCATCTTCAGTGACTCATGCCAACTCTTCGGGACAAAAAAGAACTAACGTTTCGCTACTGAATGGTTTGCTTTTCTTCTTAAATCGTGATTGCGAGCTCGTTATAAATGGGTCCGAATTCATTAAAAGTCTATTTAATATGTCCCTGTTACAAGCTTTTCTCGAGAATTTTCTCGAAAAATTTTGTCGATATTGACGAAAGTGTTTGTTTCGTGCCTCAGCAGCTTCCTCCGATAGTTGCCCAATGGGTACTAGTGCGTGAAAAATAACCGTAGCTCCGTGGATTAAAATTTTATGAATTGTAGGTGACATTGGATGCCAGTCATATAAATTTACGTAAAGATGAGCTGTTTCGGTCAAGTATGATGAAAATTTTTTTACATCTATCGTAAAACCACTTGATATTGCTTCCAACATAACTTTGAATTTGCGAATTAGATTAACATCTAACCCAGTTATTCGAGCGGATACTTCCGGTTCTGCAACAAATCTTTGTGACATATTACCATCATTTGTGTTTCCAAATCCTGCTTTTGGTATATCCACTAGTAGACCCATTTCTTCTTTGAAAGATTTTTGAATGCTTCGTTTTTTCTCGGATATAGCCTTTTTATCCTTGTCATTTCTGGCCTGCCATTTTTTAATAGGTAATTTATATGATAAGTGCAGTAGAAACTCGAAAACTCTGATTCGCATATGAAGGATCGACAATCCGAATTTGAATCTTTCAGGATTTTCTTCTTTCTTCTTCGCTAAATTATTAAAATTTTTCGAAGTTTCTCCACATATGTAGCACCTCATCGTAAAAGAAGTATTAGTGGCAGCATTACAAACCTTTCCATCTACCATTGTTGGTAGCAAAATATGTTTAATATATAGAGAAACTCCATCGGGTTGAGAAACTTCAGTTTTATTAAGTTTCGTGTTTGGTTTTCTATATATTCCACTTCTTCGTTTATAATATCTTTCGTCTCGTGAACGAATCGTATTCTAATCGGTCTGCAATATCTAGAAGATGACGATAGAGGATTTTGCCAAATGATTTTTTTATGCCCATTGGTATTACTTATTAGACGGATTGGAACTAGTGAACTTTGAAAAATGTAGGCATCGTTATCCGTATCATTTTGAAATTTTTGTTTGTATTCGGTTTGTTGAGAACCATCACAACCCCACTTAGTAATTAGTTCTAAATTTCTTCTTTCTTCTTTAGTAATATTTTTTAACACTTCTTCTAAATATGTGCACAACCTTGAAACAGTATGGTCAAGCAAATCCTGCAATTTGATTTCGGCACTCGTTTCCGTGATACTAATCGATTCCTCTTTTGGATAACACTGAGATTTAGCTTTTTTTAATAAAGAATAACAAGGATAGATATTCTTATTAGCTCCTTGAATAATTTCATATTGTTTTTGTGAAAGATCCGCATCGACAAAACTACTTAGAGCTTGTGATGGTGTAAGCTTTTTGACAGTTTTAGTCTCTGCATTTGTGACAGATGCACGAAATTTTTTTGCTCTTGTAGGACTGATAGTTATATCTTTGATAATCTGAGACACATCGTTATTGCCTGCTGCTCTTTGACTCATACAAACTGCGTACGTCAACTGTTCGACAGGAATCTCCTTTCTTAGATCTTGAGTTTTACGACGTTTGCTTCGGTCGTTTGATTTCTCAAAACCTTTCACTGGTCGACCCGCTTTAATTGTTTTCCACGTGGGCAATTTAATCGAATTATTGAGCCAATTCTCATTGTAGTAGGAAGAATATGCGGGTTCTAACTCGGGAGCTCCGAGGGGGGGTGAGGGGCGGGGGTATTTCCGAGGCACAAGGGTATAGCGTCACGCGGGGGGGGTCACCGGAGTGCGTGGTATAGCGTTACGGGGGGGGGGGTATGGGTCCTTTCAAGTGTCCTCCGCGGTCGAGGGTGTTTATGTAAACATATATCTAGGAACGAACCATGGTATGCTGTATGTTTATATCTTATTATATTTTCTAGCGCCGATACCCGGCTGCTGTCAATGAGATGTTTATGTAAACATATTTCTAGGAACCGTGGGATTGTTTTATAAATAAAAATTTATTTTCCAGCGCCGATACCCGGCTGCTGTCAATGAGCAATTGAGAAGAGGCGATATACAGATCTAGGAATGGGACTGTTTAGAGAAGTTTAGTTCTCAAGGGTGATACGGTCGGAAAGAGAGGCGTCACGTTTGGAAATAAGCGGTCACTTGTATTAGAGAAGTTTATTTCTCAAGGGCTGATATTCGGCTGCAGGGTGGAAAGAGACGGAGATATGGTACCGATATCATATAATCAAACGGAAAAACGTTTAGTATTACAATTGAGTGCGAGTGCTGTAGAAAAGAGTTTCCTGAAAATCTTCAGTGTGAAAAGTTCTGTGCAACAACATGGAGCAAAGTGAACGCGACCTGTTGGAGGAAGCCAACAATGTCACCACCTTGGGCGAATATTTCGCGTGGGAGCAACGGTGTGACGAGTATATTGAACAATCGGAAGGATAAAGTCGTGCTAAGCGTCCGCGGCTATCTATCGGCAATAGACAATCGTTAGTGGCTCGAATCGCGCGGCTCGAAGGAGTGAAGAAGCGTTTGGAAAGGCGCTTTATACATTTCGGTGGTGATTACGCCGAACAGCCTTCCAGCGCGAAACTCTCTTGGCGAGAGATTGAGACTGCGTTTGAAAACCGTGTACTAACCGGCGCGGTGATTAATGAAGACTACGTCGACCCGCGACAATTCCTGGAAGCTGCCCGTGATGTAGTGCTGGAGCATGTGCGGAACGCTATTGACAGATACAACAGCGTAAAAGTGAACACAGTGTTCAACGGAGAGTTCGTGGCGGGTGAGAAGACCGCTAATAAGAGTATAAACACGAAAAATCGTGGCCTCTTCTCTACGTCTGATCTGCAAGAATGGTACGAGCAATACGTGATCGAGCCCACCCTGGCGTCTCTCGAAGAGTTCCAGGAGCGCGATAGCGGGTGGGCATTGTCGCGTATATTGAACTTGGTTATCAACATCAACAAGCACAATCCCTTGCACGCGGGGTGTTACATCACATTACCGGAGGAGATCAAGACGAAGAGAGCAGTGGTTAACGTGCAATCAATGAACAATGCATGTTTCGCGTGGTCGGTGGTCGCTGCACTTTATCCGGTAGAAAGAAACGCGGAACGCGAATCTTCGTACCCGTACTACACAACGGTGCTGAATCTCCAAGGCATAGAGTTTCCAATGTCAATGAAAAACATTGCGAAGTTTGAACGTCTGAACGACATTTCCATAAACGTGTTCGGTACCGAGGAACAGAATAAGAAGATAAATGTGTTGCCGCTACGACTCACCGATGAGAAGAAGGCTAAGCACGCGAATCTGCTGTACGTGCAAGATGCGCAGAACAACAACGTGGGACATTTCACATGGATCAAGAATCTATCCCGCTTGGTGAGCTCCCAGATAAATAAGCAGAACGGGCAAAAATACATTTGTGATCGGTAAGTAGCGTTATAATAAATACTTATCGCTAGAAATTAGCATTACTAGAAAATAACAGGTTCTTTCTTTTATTCTTGCAGATGCCTGCACTACTTCTACACTAAGGAGAAGTTAGAGGCCCACACCGTGGATTGCCAACAGCTGAACAACTGCGCAATCGTTCTACCAAACGAAGAGGATAAGTGGTTGAGTTTCAGCAATTACAACAGGAAGGAGCGGATGCCGTTTGTAGTATATGCAGACTTTGAATGTGTATTGCAGAAGACGGAGGAAGACGACCCGAAACTGTACCAGCGTCATCAGGTATTCAGTATAGCGTATTACGTGTGATGCTCCTACGACGAAGCGTTATCCGGGTACCGATCCCGTCGCGATAAGGAGTGCGTGTCATGGTTCGTTGAACAACTAAAAGAGTTAGCGTATCGCGTGAAAGCGATTTTGTCGAGAAATTTCCCCATGATAGAATTAACGCGAGATGAGCGCGAAAAATTTAACAACGCAACGCAGTGTCATATCTGCGAGAAACCGTTCACGTCAGATGACACGCGGGTTCGCGATCATTGCCATCTCACCGGTCAGTACAGAGGTCCCGCGCATTCTAATTGTAACTTAAATTACAAGGATTCGCATACCATTCCAATAGTGTTCCATAATTTATCCGGCTACGACGCGCATTTTATCATTACGGAAATAGCCACCGCGTTCGTGGGCAATGTCGATGTATTGCCCATAACTAAAGAAAAATATATTTCCTTTACAAAAAATGTTGGGGAAATAGGTGAAAAAATAGCAAACTGGAAAGATAGAAATATAAAATTACGATTTATTGATTCCTTTAAATTTTTAAGCAGTAGCCTGGATAAATTATCATCATTTCTCAGTAAAGATAAACTTAAAACGTTACGATCCGAATTTGCGCACCTCTCTACCGACGACTTTGAGTTATTGACACGAAAGGGCGTGTTCCCTTACGAGTACGTGGACTGCGCCGATAAATTAGAGGATACTCGCCTACCGCCGCGCGAATCGGTTTTTAGTTCCTTAACGGGTGTCACGGTATCCGAGAGCGATTACGCGCACGCTGTCAACGTGTGGCAACGGTTCGCCATTCGAACGTTAGGCGAGTACAGCGACCTATATCTAAAAACGGATGTCTTGTTGTTGGCCGACGTGTTTGAAAATTTCCGCGATAGCTGCATAAAGAGTTACGGTCTTGATCCCGCATACTATTACACTTTGCCTGGTTTTACCTGGGACGCGATGCTCAAGCATACGCGTATCAATTTTGAATTGTTAACTGATATCGACATGGTCATGTTCATAGAACGCGGTATACTCGGCGGCCTAAGTCAGTGTTCGCACAGGTACGCGCAAGCCAACAATAAGTACATGCAGTCGTATGATCCATCGAAACCTTCATCTTACCTAATGTACTTTGATGTTAATAACTTGTACGGCTGGGCAATGTGTCAACCACTGCCCTATGCCGATTTTCGATGGGTCAACGACATTTCCAATTTCAACGTAAACGTGATCGTTCCGGATTCGCCAAAAGGGTACGTACTCGAAGTCGATCTCGAGTATCCGCGGCATCTCCATGACACGCACGCTGACCTGCCGTTCTGTCCAACGCGCGATAAGCCGCCAGGCAAACGACAGGATAAGTTGCTCGCAACTTTATACGACAAGAAGTGGTACGTCATCCATTATCGCAACTTGCAACAGTGTACGCGTCACGGTCTTCGCGTCACAAAAATCCATCGCGTATTAGAATTCGTGCAATCTCCATGGCTCCGCGATTATATTGAACTAAATACACGATTTAGAACGGCCGCTACCAACGATTTCGAGAAAAATTTATACAAATTAATGAACAACGCGGTATTTGGAAAAACCATGGAGAACGTGCGTAATCACGTAGATGTTAAACTTTTAACGAAATGGAACGGACGATTCGGCGCGGAGGCAATGATCGCAAAACCCAATTTTCATAGTCGTAGCGTCTTTTCATCAAACCTGGTCGCGATCGAGATGCTTAAGCTCGAGGTGAAATTCAACAAACCGATCTACGTAGGTATGTGCATCCTCGACATATCCAAGGTCTGTTTGCACGAGTTTCACCACGAGTACATGTTACCGTTATATCACGACAAATGCAAGATCATGTACATGGATACCGATAGTTTAATTTATCATATTGAGTGCGAGAACGTGTACGAACAAATGAAACGCGACATTGTGCGATTTGACACCAGCGATTACGCATCCGACAATATTTATGGAATACCGCTCATGAATAAAAAGATACCAGGTCTTATGAAAGATGAGAACAACGGTGCGATAATGACGGAATTCGTGGGGCTCAGAGCGAAAATGTACGCTTTGAAAGTAGACGGTAAAAAGGATACCAAAAAGGCGAAAGGTGTTAAGAGTAACGTAGTCGCATGAAAAATAACTTTTGATGATTACGTGCAGTGTTTGAGGGAAAAGATTAAAATGAGTCGAGATCAGTCCCGTATAACATCGCAGCTACACAAAGTGTACACCGTTCGCGAGACGAAAATCGCTCTGAGTCCGTACGACGATAAGCGCTACGTCGTACCCAATTCCACGAACACGCTACCGTGGGGACATTTGCGGATACCATTGTAAAATATTTAGGATAAGGATAATAATAAAGAGTTGTATTTCATATATATCATTGTATTTTCATATATTGTCATATAGTTATACATTTATATATGTTTGTGAAAAATAAAAGTATTAAACGACATTGTCTTTGTGTATCCATGAATTGTGCGATCCATCGAATCCCAGCCACTTCACGTAGACCTCGTCACCTCTCCTGCGCAGTACTTTCTCCACGAGATATACGTCCGGATACCTCGCGCGATGCAACTCGTGCTCGTAGAACGCTCCGGCGACTGGTTTGTCGCGATAGTCATCGAGTAGATAGGTCACGGGGTTGGTACGCTGCACTTTAGCTATGCGAAAAACCTCGGTGGTCCAGTTTGGCACGTAACCCTTCTCGAAGATCGTCTTGTATTTGCTAACGCGTACCGAATCGCCTACTTTGAATCTTGCTGGAGCTGCTATCTTTATCGCGCTGTATACAGTAGTCAAGAGTCTCTCAGCAACAGCGGGGGTTACGTCAATGGGTCGCATGCCGATTGTTCGATGCTTTCGGGTGTTATACTCCTTGACGAGTTGGGATAGCGCGTCGACCCACTTGTAAGTCCCATTGAGGATAAACATCTGCCACATGGCGTTCTTCAGCTTACGATTGAATCGCTCGACGACCGATGCCTTCAATACCGAATACGTGGAATAATGATTGATGTTGTGTTTTCTCATAAGTCGTTGCACGTCGGTGTTGTAAAATTCCTTCCCCATATCGGTTTGCAAGTTTTTCGGACATCTCTTACTCTCTCGAATTATCTGAGCGATAGCCGCAGCCGTCTCGCTTCCGCCTTTGCTTTTGAGCGGCACGGCCCATGCGTACTTGCTCAACACATCGATGACGGTGAGTATGTAGTGGTAGCCTCTGTTGAAACGTGAGTACGGGCGCATCTCGACTAAGTCTGCCTGCCACAGGTCATCGTATCCCCGAACTATGACTCGTCTTTGTGGAAAATTTCGTCTCGCCGGGGCATGCAGTTCCTCGACGAGTCGCCGCTTCTCGGAACTGACGGCGCCTTTCTTACGTCCTTCGGAGCTCATGTTTTGATGGGTGCAAATCATCGACTGGTCGGCACGATATGTGTGAAGATAGTTACATTATGTCTCAAAACTGTTCCTGAGCCGTTCGTACCTGTTCGCGGTCGTCCGTTACTTGTTTGTACCCCTTCTGTAGTTATTCCAGGATGATTCGCTGAGGCTGGAGCTCCGCGGGGGAAGTGGGGGAGCGCTGAAGCTGGAGCCCCGCGGGGGAAGTGGGGGAGCGCTGAGGCTGGAGCTCCGCGGGGGAAGTGGGGGAGCGCTGAAGCTGGAGCTCCGCGGGAGAAGTGGGGGAGCGCTGGAGTTGTTGATGTTCAATCTTTGGAGATCCGTGAGCGCCTGTTGAAAACCGTCTAGCGTGCCCCGCGGGGGGAGTGGAGGAGGGTTGTTGTATTCGTTGACCACTCTTTGGAAATCTGTGAGCCCCTTTCGAAGATCGTTAAGCGCACCTCGGTAATCCTTCATGTTCAAATTTGGTGAGAGATATTCGTTCGATGCGAATGACGTTGAACGATTGATTCGTTTTGACGATACGCGTATCAATTTATAATGATACCAGCCTCGTTCGTTCTACGTTCTTAAAACGTGTGTTCACGTTCGTTCCACGTTCAAACACGTTCGTTCCACGTTCGATACACGTTCAAACACGTTCTTAAAACGTGCGTTAGCTGTTTCTGAGCCGTTTATTTATCCTTTATTAGCGGTTCGCGATCATCCGATTTGTTACCCTTCAGTAGGCGTTCGCTAACGTTCCTGAGTCGTTCACCAATGTTCGAAAGCCGTTCTTGAGTCGTTTGTTGTCTTCGTCATAGTTGTTGGTTAGTTGTTTGTAACCCTCGCTTTCCAACTTTAAACGTCGAAGATCGTCGTACGCGGCCTGGCACCTCTTCATGTCCCTCTCGAACGCAATCAGCTTTTCGTTAAATTCTTTCTGTTGATTCCTCAACACTTCAACGTATCGCTCCACGTACAGTTTATTGACGGCGTCAGTATCAGCTTCGGGCTCCGCTACGCGGTGAATCTTGCACGACTTTGTGTCAAAGTCCGTACCGATGCGACACAGAGCGTTACGGCGCACGTAACTTCTCACTAATTCGTCCCAATGACGGGAATTGTTGCCGACTACGTCGTTTCCCCGTTCGAATAGTCCAAACTTGTTGAGAGGCATTCGTTCGATGCGAGTGACGTTGATCGACTAGTTCGTTTTGACGATACACGAGTCAATTTATAATGAGACCAGCTTCTCGAAGTTCCTCGATGATCGACAGCATCTCGTTGTCGTGAGAGTTGTGTCCGGCTTGACGCGAAGCGTCGAGCAATCGTAGGCGATCCACCAGCTCGTTGGGATCGTCCCAGTGCACGTAATCGATCGCATTGTCGTTCAGTGTCATGACACGAGGTAATCCTCTTCCGAATTTCTTTTTAGGTTCAACCGGTAGTAACGGTGCGATTATGTATTTGTACTTGTATCCCCTGTTACTCTTTACCCGACCTCGCGCGCTGTGATCGCGTCTATACGCGTTCGTCACCAACAGCATGCTCTTGTACGTTTGCATATCATTTGCCGTGTACACGCCCTCGTCGGAATGTTTCTTGAAAATCAGCTCGTAAAGACCAGGTGTACCTTTGTGTCGCACATCGTCGATAAGTATGTTATCTTCGTGGTCTATCGCGAATCGTTTATTATCGAACATCAGCCCATCCTGATCGATATAAACGCCGAACACACGATCTATCTCATCGTCACGGCTTATAACAGCCCCGACGTACCGTTGACCCAACGGGCCCAATTGAGTCCGCAACGAATCATCCATGGTTTCGAAAACGTTCTCGGTTGGAAGAGACGGTTGTACGGCTCCGATTCGACGCCGTTTCAATGTGTATGATTCGCGATCCGGCGAGCCGTCCGTTCGTTTCCTCTTTACCCTACTCCTTATTACATTCTTCTTCTCACACTTCGGGGCGCGTGGTACTGCGAGCTCTACGTACGGCTCGCGCTTCGGGGGTACTTCAATCCCTACGTCCGATTCGTCCTTCACCGCGCATGTGCTCGAATTGTCAACGATCTTTTGCAGCGGTTCAATGATTGGCCCAAAATGTCTCCTCACCGCGATATCGTCATCGATCATATCGGTCTTCAGAGCACGATGTTTCTTGCGGATTGATTCGCTCGTTTTCTCAATCGCCCTCGCGATCTTTTCACGCTCACGAATATAATTGCTCCCAGCCATGTTGTCGATCAACGACTAACCGCTCCGCGGTATCGCAAACACGTTAAATCCGTTTCTGTATCGACCGTTAGCGAGCGGGCTGTCCTTGTCTATCACTACGAAACCATACTTGCGTTGCCAACAACTGCGACACAACGCACAGAAATTATCGTACGTCATATCGGTATTCACGTGATCGTTGTACACGTGTTTGAGGTTGGTACCATCCTGTTTCAACAGGATTAGCAGGTTCGCGTTGTCGCGTATAAGATGTTTCGGTATTCTCGCGTACGTCTGACAGAGATAGAAACAGTCAACGTTCGAGTGTCGCCCCATCGCAAAGTATTCTCTCACCGTATCCTGCTTATCGCACGCCACGTCATCAAAGACGAAGATCGAGTTTGGACTCGCCTCGTTCGGTGGAATGACGTCACTGTTATTGGAGAACGTAAAGTAACCGATTTCATCTATCGACGATAACAGAGTTTCCAAGTACTGATATTTCGGCTGCTACAACGACTTCGAGTACACGTACACGTTCTCGAAACGTACACCGTGCGGACTCTCCAGCAGGCTTATTAGAACGTTGGTTTTACCGCAGTTCGAGGGGCCACAGATGATCGCGCGTATAGTGGTCGGCAGCACCGGGCCGTGTTTGCGTTTCTCCTCATTGTTCCCCATCAGTCGTAATCTGTCGTCGCAGTTCGTAACCTGTATCGTCAATGGTTGCCGCACGAATCTCATTTTGTCACTTCTCGGTGAAGGAGTGGAGTCGCCTATTTATAGGCGCGTGAAACCGCGAATCGCGCAGTATCAAAATGTTTGTCACGCTGACGAGTCCTTCCGATATACTCAATTTAACCGCTGAGCAGTTACAATTTGTACCAAAGGTAGTTCTGTTGCAAGTGTGCGGGAACTATATCGAACACGTGTGGAACAGGCTCCCGGAACATATAAAGGCGGATTCGGATGTGCAGACTTACCGCCGTTGTCGCGAACATTACAATCAACCGTGGCAACAAATGTACATCGACGGTCCGGCACCGTTGATCAGGGATTGCCGTGAATGTCAGCGCTCGTGACGAACGAATCAGTGAGAGGCGGAAGTTTGCTGAATCGCGCGATAAACGCGCTTCCTTTCGAGCTGCACATTCCCGACTATCAGTTTTGTGGTCCGGGTGCGCGACTCGAGAAACGATTAGCCAGAGGTGATCCGGGTATAAATCCGTTGGACGCAGCGTGCCGCGAGCACGACATAGCGTATTCTCGGAGTAAGGATCTCACCGAGAGACACGCGGCAAACAGGATACTCGCCAAGAGAGCACGAGAACGCATTTTCGCGAGGGATTCGACTCTGGGAGAGAGAGCCGCCTCCACGGCTGTCTGGGCAGCGATGAAGGCCAAGACGAAGCTCGGTATGGGTCTGAAGACGAAGAAGAAGAAGACGACGAAAAAAAGAACAACGAAGAAACGGATCCTTCCGGTAGCGAAACGCGGTGGTATATTACCGATTCTATCGATGCTGGGTGCGCTCGGATCGTTGGCCGCCGGGGCAGCGGGAGTCACGAAAGCGGTGAATGACAGCAAAGCCGTGCAGCGTCAACTGCAAGAAATGCAGCGTCACCATCGCGCAATGGAAGGTCGCGGACTGTATTTCGCTTCGTACAAGAATGGACAGGGACTGTATCTCGCCCCGTACAAACGAGGACAGGGCGCAGTAACGAAGAAAAAAAAACGTCAAAAAGGCGATAAAGATGCTTACGGGTGTAACCACCAATGTAGAATTGGATCAACTGGCAAGACGTATACGCGTACCATACTTTAGAGGTGTTTTCATGCGTAACTCGTTACCGATGAGCGGTGTACATCGAAACGAGAGCGGTATCGTGAATCTGGACGATGCAACGGGTCCCAGTACTCATTGGGTAGCATACGCAAAGAGGGGAGGCCACGTGATATATTTTGACAGTTTTGGTGATCTCCGACCGCCGAGGGAACTGGTGCAATATTTCGGACATGCGGTGAAGATTCAGTACAATCGAACGTCCTATCAAACTTATGATCAGAGCATCTGCGGACAATTGTGTCTAAGGTTTCTCCAAACGGTCGACGATCAGTATGAATTTAAAGCCTAACGAGGTGCTATGAATATTCAGTATTCGTTGGGCGGTTTCTCCATCATGTCGCTGACACTCACGCTGACCGGAAGTAGTATTCTCGCGGTAAACTACTTTCCATCCATAGATTTGAGCGACGGTGATTACGAGCTCGGTCTAATGGATTTTGAGACTTATCACACGATACCGAACGTGAACGCTTTGAACAATAAATTTTATTAATAACTTTTAAAAGTTCAACTACAAACGAAACAAGTAGAAACGATTCTAAAAATGATAGCGCAAGCGGATTCGCGATATCTTAACAAATTGCAAAGGTAGCTATTTTTTATTTAAACAAATGTTAATAACTTTTGAAAGTTCAACTACAAACGAAACAACTAGAAACGAGTCTGAAAAAGACAGCGCAGGCGGATTCGCGATATCTTAACAAATGGCAAAGTTAGCTATTTTTTATTTAAATTAATGTTAATAACTTTTTAAAGTTCAACTACAAACGAAACAACTAGAAACGATTCTGAAAAAGACAGCGCAAGCGGATTCGCGATATCTTAACAAATTGTAAAGTTAGCTATTTTTTATTTAAACAAATGTTAATTAATACCTTTTGAACAGTTCAACTACACACAAAACGAAACTACAAACGATTGTCAAAAGGTCAGCGCAAGCAGATTCGTGATATCTCAATACTCAACGTATCAGACGCAGTGTGAATTCTCCATAACGTGCTTATGTAAACGCACGTTGACGGACAAACTCGCTTTGCTTGTGTGCGTGAGAGCATACGTACGTGAGTCTGAAGAATCTTAAGAAAAACGGAACGTCACAATTCTAGCATACGATTACGATATCTCAGGATAGACTGCACCAATCTTATTCTAAGTGGTCGCAATCGAAAGCTTACATTCACAGTATGTTATAAAAGTGCCGTTTGATTTTTGATTACGGCTTTAGATCCTGAGATATTTTAATCGAAAGTTTGTGTGACGCGAAATTCCGGATAAGCTATACGGTAGCGCGCGACGTCTATGCAGTGGCTCTCAACGCTCGGAACCTTGTTCTTTACGTACTTGGCGTCGCGACGCGCTACCGCGTCGCTTGATACTGCTCTTCTACATTTAAAACATTAGAAAAGTATGCATATCCAACATATAGCTATTCATAGATAATTATATAAGTTACATTAGTTATAAAATGCCCTGTATGTAAATATATGATGTAACTTAATACATACAACATGCTGTGCAAAGTAATTAATGATGGAAATCGCGACATCATCTCTTACATTTCTAAATTAGATATCTCGATAGAAAGTGAAACATTTCATTAGATACACGTTTATCAATAAAATGACAAAAAAGTTGATAAATAAATGGAATATTTAAGACGCTAGAGCCAAAACAGCAATTCTTACTAACTTTGAATGAATACCTGCGTTAACGTAATACAATGATCTAGTGATGCATATACATGCATTTCTCTCTAATGGATTGATTTGTACGAGCTGTTGCAATTGTGGCGATATTCTTCAAATTGGCAAACACACTCAAATCCAATGTTCCAATAGCGACACAGGTAGATGGAAGCTAATGTTCCAACAGCGACACAGGTAGATGGAAGCCAATGTTCCAACAGCGTTACACTGCTCGATGCAGTAAGAAGCTGAAATTAGAACAATAAAAAATAAAGAACTGTATTGTACTGTACTGAGATACAAAGAATCGAAGACGACATTCTGAATGTGAACCAACTTATGCGCAAGCCCGCAAGAGTGATAATTATACATTACAATGTGCACATGTGTCTGTAATACAAAGTTTATATATATAACATGTAATTACTTGCGATTTTGCGTCGAAAGTAGATCTGAAGTGTTCTCCCTTCCTTCGGAAGCAAGCAAGGAAGCAAATAAAAGTCGATGGAAGTCGATGTGATTCCAACCGCGTTACACTGTTCGACGCAGTAAGAAGCATTAATTAGAACAATAACAATTACGAACTGTTGCACTGTACTGAGATAGATACAAAGAAGCGAAGGCGATATTCCGAATGTGAACCAACTTATGCGCGATAATATGATATTACGTGATATTTTTGCGTCGAACTACGCACTCGAAAATCTCACGTGTTCTCCCTTCTTGCAGATTGATGCGCCATATTGAATTTGGCTACCTAGTTCCGATTTCTTGAGGGTAAACTATTAGATGGCGTTGAAATACTATAACAAAGTTTTCCATATGAGTTTATTGAGCCTGGTCTGAAGCCAGATCGCGGCCACGGCTCACGTCTCACCGTAGAGGAGGGGATGACACACACAAGCGATGAACCAATCAGCGAAGTGCTGAGCGCACACGTACGCGGTTCTCGCTTGAGATTCTCTGGCGCACGCGAGAAAACCGAGCTGCTGCCATCTCGTTGAAAAGATCGAACTGTACAAACGACATTGATAATGATGACGTTTCTTAATCGAAAATTTGTCAATTTCAGACTTTGCATCGCAATATCTCTGTTCGTAGGGCACGTAGAAGAAAAATTATTTATTTTGTTTAAATATGGTTAGTGTGTGTTCTTTTCTATTATTTAACAACTCATCCATCACCTTATTTTGACTGTTTAAAATTTGTGTTTCTTTCAGTATGCAGTTGTTACATTTCTTCCAAATGATGAGGGTATTGAACCAACAAGTGACGTTGTCCCATTTGTTGGTTATTTGCTAACAATACAAAGGCTTACTGGCCCAATTTTTATAAAAGTGGAAATACAGATAAACGATCAAAATTAATAATAAGTCTGGCTGAACCGGACAAAATGTAGTCTATATACGATGTTAAATTTTGTCACAGCTATGGTAAATGGTCACATTACATTCATGTATCTTTTTTAAGACTTGTAATTATTATCATTTATAATGTAAAACTTTTCGTTTTATTTTAGACACGTACAACAAAGTACGGAAGGCAGCTAATCTTCAAAATGATGAAAATCGGACAGTAGGGACATAAATTAGTGATATAGACCAACGCAGAAAAAGAAAGAGAAATCCGAAATATATTACAGAATCATCATCTGAAGATGAATGTAATCTTCATTACAATGTTAAAGAAAGCAGAAAATCGAATCAATTACTGTCTAGCGACAGTGAAAATGAAGAAATGCAAGAAAAAGAATTTAAGACAGCAGTTGCAGCATTACTATCCAAAACACATAATAGAAAATTACAAGTTTCTCAAGACAAGAAGGTTTTTATGGTTACATCTAAGAATGTAATTAAAACAATTAATTGATTCAAACAAGAACTGTTTTGTTGGCTTAAATAATACCACAGAAAGTCATATACTTTGTCAAGAAAACTACAAGTTGACAGATATTGTTTCGTGTGCAACAACAACAGAACCAATATCCTCTGTGTCATGTTCCAATATCTGTGCCTTGCCTTTTCATCAGCAAAATGACGATGTAAATAAAGTGAAAAAACAACTTTTTTCAGGTTAATAATTTTCTAAACTTTACATCAGTATAAGAAAGTATTAATTGTTGCATTAATCTGTTTTTTTGTTTACGTTTTTAGGAAGTCATTCCCAACAGTCAGACTATACCTCACCATCCAGTCCATGTAAGTTGTGTATTTTTGGAAAATATTTGAAAATTATTAAACAAAATGAATTTTTTGGCAAACTTTATTCCAAAAAATTGTTTCTATAAATTGTTATTTATGTTTTACTTTTTGTATTATTCTTATTGGAAATGTGTTCTGCATAAATGAAAATTATACAGGAAAAAGGTAGATATAGATAATGCAGAAACAAACAATACAAGACTATCTGACAGAAATTAAGTCAGCCTGCTTATATTAATAATCAATAGAGAAAAATACTTTCGTCAAAGGATCAGCCTATTATAAGTGAATATATAATTGTAAAGGATGTTTCAACACTAACATGTAAAGATTGATAGAAGATGATTAAGCAAATACTTACTTTCCAATTCTTAGTGTTTTATCAAGATAATTTTCAAAAGAAAGAATATTTTTCATTATTATAGTCCTGTAAAAAGTCAGTTGCAGTTGAAACAAAGTTTTTTGCAGTAACACATTTAGAAAATGCTATGCACATATATTTTATACTATAGTTGTTTATTTATTTTATTAATAGCGATTTTATTTGTATATAAATTTACTCCCTAACTCAGTGCTCGGAATTAGTTGCCCTTTTCGGGCCGATTTCAGAAGCGACGCCTATCATTCCCCCACTACCGCTCGACGCGCGACGGCCGAGCCGCCGAACGCTGTGTCTCAGGGGCGCCACTATATGAGATATACGCTAACAGCATTATCCCAGCGCCCTTTCGTCCAGTCATTACAATTTTTCTAGCTAAATAGGTTTTACTTTCACAATGAGAAGTGAAGTATTAAATTTTCAATTATTAATGTATTATACACATACACAGTAATAAATTTACATTACACATTAATAATAAGTTAATAATTGAAAATTTAGTATTTACTTATTAAAAGTAAAAATTAGTAAAAAAATTTTAATGATAATAATTGAACGAAAAGACGCTAAGATTATGCTCGCAGCATACATCTTAAGGTGGGTATACACTGAGCGAACGAACAACGAACGAACATCGAACGCGAATGTTCGGACGTTTGCATTCGCGTTTGTAATAATTCGTTTCTTTCGGAATTCGTAACAAACATTCGCATTTGGCTAGATTCGGTGTTCGTCACATACGATAAAAAATGTCGGGCGAGAACAATGAGGTTTTACTAATTGCAAGTGCAAGTTATATTGTAATAGCAGGATTAATGAAAAAGAAAAAAAGAAATCAAAGACGATGTTGGATGACACCACTGTACCATAGTCGTACGCGATATAGAGGACACGATTTGTTAACTGATCTGAAGAAAGGATGTATAGGGCAGTTCCAAAATTTTTGCAAAATATCTCCAAATGATTTTGAATTATTATTAGGTAAAATTGGACCTAAAATTTGTAAGCAAGATACAACATTTCGACCATCAATTCCTATCCAAGAAAAATTAGCCATTACGCTCCGTTTTCTTGCAACGGGAGATTCGTATACAAGTTTAATGTATATCTTCAAAGTATCAAAACAACTTATCTCAAGGATTGTGCCAGAAGTGTTTGGTGCTATAATAGAAGCTTTGCAGGAAATGATTCAGGTAATAACAAAACGCTATGTGATAAAACAGTATGTGAGAAAAAATAGATTAAAAATGTTACATATTATGCTAATTTTACTATTATTTGATGTACGATTATTATGATTATCGATTGTCGAATTAGAGAAGAATAGTTTTCAGAATATTTTACAAATATGGTCAATCGATCTGAAATGTTTTTTTTAGAGAATTATTTATCTTTTTATGTGAAAATAGTACGTAATACTTTTGGGGGCATATGTTTCTGAGGCATACGTTGCACTTCTCGTGATTTATTTCTGACATCATCAATCGAAAACTGTATGGCGTGTATGTGAGACCAAACATCTTACAATTATTTTATTAAACAATTTTAACAATTTTGAAATAAACATAAACGTACGTAATAATTATATAAATAACTTTTATTATCAAAATATACATTATCAATACTATCACATTGCACAGTCATATTAATGTAATACTGTTATATGTATTATAAAACTGAAACTTTTACCGGAAAAAATGAAACTCACAATAAGCTATATCGAACAAACAAATTAACTTTATAACTTAACTTTCATTAACTTTCTCTTTCATTATGCAACTAACCTTACATTAATAATACTGTTATATTGTCATATAATTTAACTGTTATTATATGATAGTGTCTAAACTCTAATATATAAGAAAACTCAAAATAAAATTTGAAAAAAACATTTCTATATATATATATATATATATATGCGATTGTGTGTGTGCATGCGTGCGTGCGTGCGTGCGTGTGCGTGCTATTACTTGTTATAATAAATATGTTCTTTCTTTTCATATCTGAATCACGAAATCATTATTCCGTCGCTTACGTAATATTAATGAGTATTTTTCTTTATGCTATTATAGCAAGGGCATCTGCAGGATTATTTCCAGGGGGGCAGGGGCATGATTCAAAATGTTACTTCTAGAATTAAAATACTTATGATTGAAAATTTATACACCTGTTGGTAGTAAAAGTTTTCTCACCGCAACAAGGATGTTTGTCGAGAAAGGGTTTCTTTACTGAGTAAAATTTTTTTATGAAAACATTTTTTTAGGTTTTGTCTTTATTTCAAAGAAGAACAAATACTTAATGGTTTCCTGATCCCAGGGGAGGGAATGCCCGGTATTGCCCCCTCGGCCGTGGACTCCCATGTATTATAGTAGAAAAGCTGTCACCATTTCATAATTAATGTTTGACATAATTTTTCATAATTAGTCTTCTCATTTGGAAATAAATTGAAAATAAATTGTTAATTAAACGTTCTTTAATTAAATTCGCTCGAATCAATCGTCAATTAAAAGACCTTCGATTAAATTTGCTAAGATCAATCTTCAATTAAAAGATCTTTAATTAAATACGCTCGAATCAATCGTCAATTAAATGACCTTCGATTGAATTTGCTAAGATCAATCTTCAATTAAACGATCTTTAATTAAATACGCTCGAATTAATCGTCAATTAAATGATCGTCAATTGAATTTGCTAAATTCAATCGTCAATTAAACGATCTTTAATTGAATCAATTGTCAATTAAAATATTTTCGATTAAATTCGCTTAAATCAATTTTTAATTGAAGATGCTTTAATTATTTTTGCTCAAATCAATGGTTAATTACGTATAGTAATTAATTGGAAAAGTAATTATTTTTTCGCAACCCTGGTGCGCATGCGCACAACTTCAAAAACCGGTAGGGCTATTGTGATTTAGGTTTCAGGTACACAAAGATCGTTCTTCTAGACCACTATTCTTTCGACCAGTGAGCAGTAAGGAAGTCTCTATTCTCTTTCTGACATATAAAGTGAAAAGTATAATTTACTTACAATACTTTTATAAAGTGATTTGCAACATATAACGTGCATAATTATAAAAATGGAAGAAACAAGTATAGATCCATCATTAATGCAACATATCCAGCTATTGGCAATATCTGATATATCAAAAGAAGATTTAACGGAGAGCATTGCCTCATGTTACAAAATTCGAGATAATACATAAAGAGAAATACTCTCATTTTACATAAAATTGTATTGCTCATTTCCAATGTTTTTATCGTAATTTGCATCCATAGCATTGCACGGTAATGACTGACTTTTATAATAATTAATTAAACAATTATAAAGTGTCATTTTTAATTATATAGAAACGATTTCTTGTTTTTTCATATAAAGAATAATAAACATGATTTATATTGCAATATATGATGGTTTTCTATTATACAAACATTATAAAACACTCTAAACAATTGTAAAATTATTAAAAAGTATTTAAAAAACGTGATACTACGTGGACTCGAACGCTCCTCGGACGCCAAGACAAAACGTAACGTTCGCGCCTTAGCTGCTCAGCCACCGCGCTTCACACCGACTGGGAGCTAGGTTATTGAACTTACCTTAGCGCTGCGAATGTTCCTATATTCACTTGGAGTGAGTCCCGATTGCGCACATTAATCATCGGACACGAAGAAATTTTTCGATCGGACACAGTTTCGATCGGACACATTTTCGATCGGACACATTTCCGATCGGACACAGTTTCGATCGGACACAGTTTTCATCGGACACAGTTCCGATCGGACACATACAGTTTCCATCGGACACAGTTCTGATCGGACACAGTTCCAATCGGACACAGTTCCGATCGGATACATACAGTTTCTATCGGACACATACAGTTTCCATCGGACACAGTTCCGATCGGACACAGATTCTATCGAACACATGTAGTTTCTATCGGACACAGATTCTATTGGACACACTTACCAGTTGCATTACCCGCCCCACGCTAACACTGTCGAGTAATTGGTACGATTCTGTATTGGTTCAACGACGTGAAAAATCAAAAACATAGACCTCCTTGAACCCATGTGGAATCATACCGATGATTCGACAGTGTTCGCGTGAGGCGGGTAATGCAGGTGGAGGGGCTTCGCCTTTGGTGAAGCACCCTCCACCTGCACCCCCGCCGAAAAAAATATAAATAAACTTCAGCGGGCTACCCCGCCCGAGGTGACCCCGATTGGCGTGGAATGTCCAAGACACGGACCCCGTCGAAGACATGCGGAATCATTTACTAATCATTAAACATATTTTGGTAATAAATGTGTCCGATCGAAACTATGTCTGATAGAGAATGTGTTCGATGGAAACTGTGTCCGATCGGAAATGTGTCCGATAGAAATTGTATGTGTCCGATAGAATTTGTGTCCGATCGGAACTGTGTCCGATGGAAACTGTATGTGTCCGACAGAATCTGTGGCGCCTCTAACCCGAACGACCGACGGATGAATCATCGGCGCCACCAGGCATTCCAGGGTCCATCCCCGTTGGCCAACACAGTAGTTCCTAGTCATTGGGATTATATATACGCCTCGAGTACAAAGAAAATTGATAATACTTTTGTTAGTGAGAATTGTTGGAAATATATTTGTTATATAGAAAACAACCATCGGACATTTCATTAAACCACTGCAACCGGAATTAACAATAAAGTCAAACGTAGGCAAAGTACCTAAAAATCTGTGTCCGATGGAAACTGTATGTGTCCGATCGGAACTGTGTCCAATGGAAACTGTATGTGTCCGATCGGAACTGTGTCCGATGAAAACTGTGTCCGATCGGAACTGTGTCCGATGGAAACTGTATGTGTCCGATCGGAACTGTGTCCGATGAAAACTGCGTCCGATCGAAACTGTGTCCGATTGAAAATGTGTCCGATCGAAACTGTGTCCGATCGAAAATGTGTCCGATCGAAAAATTTCTTCGTGTCCGATGATTAATGTGCGCAATCGGGACAATCCTATTCACTTGCAAATATCTCGGAAACAAAGGCCCATGCACTCAAACCCTTCTACACTTTTGTTACATATAACCTCCTCTTTCGACTGGTATATGGCTCATTCCGAATCGCATTTTACAATTGTTGCCATCTCCTTGTCAGCTCGGCAGATACACAGCGCTGCAACTTTGAATTTCCGCTTTGTGTATCTGTAAATACCAGCAGGTTGAACCTGAGTTTTCGGGATAAGGAGGGCGTTTATAAAAATGTTTCAAACAAAAGTTACTTACTTTTCGATGGAGAATCAGAATCTGCAATAAAATGTTGTGGTTTCAATTTAAAAGAACAAAGTTGACCTTCACATGTCCTTGACACGTTCACTCAAGGTCAAACCAATGACGCCGTCTTATGTCCCCCTTCGAACCAAACAACTTTTGTCTGAAACATTTTTCGATTTAACGCAGTGTTTCTGAGAAATTTGAGTGCAACTTTTAAAATGGGACACCCTGTATATATATATATATATATATAATATTAATATACAGAGTGTCCCAGACTTACCGAATCAACGGTTCAGGGTAGATTCTTGAGGTGATTTTAAGACGAAAGTTCCTCTTGCAAAATGTCGAGGGTGGCGTAATTTCGGCGCTACGAAGGGTTAAAGATTTCCAATCCACGTACTGGATTTTCCCGCGTTCAGTGACGGCGGGTCGAAGGGGCCCCACGTATCGCGCACTGATCAATTCGATCTTAATTTTTCGCGACTGTTCACTGCGTGTTTTTATTCATTGTTCCATTCACTGCACAATGTCCTACAAGCATGTATCCTGTTCCTGTAAGCACTGTTCACTGTTCAGGATCACATCCGAACACTTCACTAACCAAATCACACGCTTCTCCGCGTTCGATCCATTTATCCGCGTATGTCTCATTAAACGCACTTCCGCGTATGTGTACGCCGGGATTTTCGCGCGTTACCGTTTGACTTTCTGCGATATCGGCAGTACAATCAACGAGACAAGACGGACCGATCGCTTACCATATTGCCCGAAATCGCGATACACAAGGAACTATCAAGAGACACGTTAGTGTCTCGCGCCAAGTATATGCGCAGCAAGACCGACCGTATACTGTTACGCGAAGCGACGCTTTCGTAGACACTCAGATTATTAGATCTCAATAACCGCTGAACGGATCAAGTTCAGAGTAGGCTCAATGGATAGCTTGGGGTTGAATTATGTAATAAAAGTGTTTTTATTTTTCTTCTACGTGTCCTACGAGCGGAGATATGGCGATGGAAAGTCTGAAATTGGCAAATTTCACTTAAGAAACGTCGTCATTATCATCATCGTTGTTTGTACAGTTCGTTCTTTTCAACGAGATGGCAGCAGCTAATATCGGTTTTCTCGCGTGCGCTAGAGATGCGAGATACGTATCACCTCAAGAATCTACCCTGAACCGGTGATTCGGTAAGTCTGGGACACCCTGTATATATTAATATTAATAAATATATATATTCGCTACCACGCGAATTAATGCACCTTAGTGTACATGCTATCTGGCGCACGCGAGAAAACCGATATTAGCTGCTGCCATCTCGTTGAAAAGAACGAACTGTACAAACGACGATGACGACGATAATAATAATGATAACGTTTCTTAAGTGAAAAGACCCCACACATTTTATAGGAAAAAATCGGGCCCAGTCACATTGGCTGAAATTGAAATATGTTGTAGTTTAGGTGACGCTGATTAAAAGTTTCCTTAGGCAAAAACGTCAAAAATCAAAAATATAAAAGATATAACGACTTAAAGTGAGCAAATTGGAGTTTAAAAAATTTTTGAACATGTACATAAATATTAAAAAAATATGTTAATGTGATTTCGTACGTGATTTCGTACGTAACATTACGTAAGGAACATGTAAATACACGTAACACATACGTAATATTAATGCAGACTGATTTAAATGACATTTTCAAGCTTTAACGTCTGTCTACGAAAGTAGCGTAGCACCCTTACCAGTGACAAATTAAAAGGAGCATGTAGCGACAATTGTAGCGTAATCCACTTCGAGTACATGTAATTCTCGACTGATTTATGCAATTAAATGAGAGATATCACTTACGGAGGCATTGCTCTGCCACAATAAAGAATATCAAAAGTGCACATTTCGTTTATTTCACGCTATTCTTACTGGGCACGTCCAATCGTGCTGTTATTGGCATTTCGTACGTAACATTACGTAAGGAACATGTAAATACACGTAACACATACGTATTTGTAATGCAGAGACATGGAAATAAGATTTGCAAAGTTTCGCGTCTATCTACAAAATTAGCGTACCACTCGTACTAGTGACAATTAAAAGGAGTTAATTAGAGGCAACGATTGCACATTTTGTCTTATCTACACGTCAATCTCGACTGGACAAACAAGGATATTATCAAACAAGTCGATTTTAATTGTATTGACATTTGCAACATTTCAGAACATTCGTGCGTTCATGCTACGTTACGGGCGTGAGGGAGTAGGGGAACGGTACTCCCCGAGCGAGTTTCTCTTTTCGGGGGGCGGAGCTTCCTATTCAAGCGTACTGGGGCCGTCCCCTTCGCAAAAAGCCGTCGTCCAATAAAATGACATAAAATGGTGGTACTTACCTCGCAGATATCTGCAGAATGTCCACCTGGCAGTGGCACAGCAAGAGCGCTGCTCTGCTCGCAATCACCGCCTGCAAATTGTATCAAGAGACACGGTAGTGTCTCGCGCCAAGTATACGCGCAGCGAGACCGCACCGTGACTCTTTACGCGAAGCGACGCGTTCGCAGACACTCAGATTATTAGATCTCAATAACCGCTGAACGGATCAACTTCTAAGTAGGCTCAATGGATAGCTTGGGGTCGAATTATATACTAACAGTATTTTTATTTTTCTTGTACGTGCCCTACGAGCGGAGATATGGCGATGCAAAGTCTGAAATTGGAAAATTACATTTAAGAAACGTCGTCGTCGTCGTTTGTACAGTTCGTTCTTTTTCGTCGAGATGGCAGCAGCTCCGTTTATACCGACCGGCGGAGATGCTGTTGGTATATCCGTGTGACTCACACATAACGATCATATGTAGAGGCTCTACATTAGAAAACTCTAACTTATCGACCCGACCGTCATGTGTAAGTCACACGGATATACGAACAGCATCTCCGCCGGTCGGTGTACGACAAGTGTACGACGCGATGTAGTGCAAGAAGTTGGAGTGAGAAAAGATATATTTGCGAGAGAACGAGTGAGTGAGTGAGTGAGAGAGTGAGAGGGCGAGTGAGTGAGAGGGCGAGAGAGAGAGAGAGGGCGAGAGAGAGAGGGCGCGAGAGAGAGAGAGCGAGAGGGCGAGAGAGCGAGTGCATATACAGGGTGTCCCATGGGAAGTTGCTGAAACTAATCAGCTATCATTTTTAAACGTATGCAGTTATTGAAAAAACAAAAATTGTGTTGGAAAGAGGAAAGTCTGCAGTTTTTAATGGGTATAAATAAAATTTAGCAAAATGTTTGTATATCAGTTTATTTTATTAATGAAAAATATGCTAATAATCAAGTAAGCTAATGATAAATATTTTCAAAGTGTGCACTATCTGAATTTGTACAAAAATCAATTCTTTTACGAAAACTTGTGAAAACTTTTTCTAACATGTCATCTTTAATGTTGCTGACGACCTTTTTAATAGCTACTACTAAATCTGACACTGTTTCTGGATTTCCGGCATAACAATGGTCCTTAATGTATCCCCAAAGAAAGAAGTCACATGGATTTAAATCCGGCGAGCATGGTGGCCATTCTAGCCCCCCCTCCTGGGAAAATTTGGGGTATCCCAGACCGATGACTCGATTGCCATAAACTTTATGGATTGTTTCGAAGACCTCCTGGGTTCGATGTGGTGTCGCTCCATCCTGCATGAAATGAAATCCTCTGACCAGGCCTCTTTTTTTTGCATGAGGGAAGAATTGTGTTTCGAGAAGTGCTTGTAACTTTCACCAGTGACTGTTGATTCGAAGAATTGCAGATAAATTCCTTTTACCGAGATCGCAACCCATGCTATTATTTTTTGTGGATGTAAAGGTTTAGCCAGGGAAACGTTGGGATTTTCCGACTCCCAAAATCTATAATTTTGTTTATTAACATAACCATTTCGCCAGAAATGTGCTTCGTCCGTGTAAATTATCAATTTTGCATCAAGTTCTCCATCTTCAAACATTCCATTTATCGTCTTGCAGAATTCCACACGTTTCGTCATAGCGCGTTTGGTTAGCAATTGATGCGATGTTATTTTATAGGGATGCATTTTCAGGAAATGTTTTAAAATCCTGTGTAACGTTGTTTTGGATATTTCAAGAGCTTGGGCAGCTTTCCGAATGGAAGAATTTGGATTCTCTTCAAAATACTTTTTAATATCTTCAATGTTTTCTTCTGCAGTTACAGACACAGAAGGACCTGGCAGATCATGTCTACGGTCTTGGATAGTTCCATACTGCATAAAATTATCGATAATTCTGATAAAAATAACACAAAACATTATTTTAATGTAGATTTATTGCCAAAAAATGGAGTGACGTAACGCATACGTTTAAAGAAATAATAAATTCTAACCTTTTCAGCGTGTTTTCGCTCTTAACTTTATGTGTTCCGTATTTAGTACGAAACCCCCTGTAAGCATTGCTATAAATTTTCCTCTGGAAAAGAAGCACTTGACAAGATAAATCTTTTCTTCCGTCGTCAGATTACTCATTTTGACGCGCACGGACTTGCATCTACCACAACCAGAATAAAACTGCGGACACTCAGATGAACGACCGTTAACCGTAAGACCCTTTCTGAAGTCATGGAGGGGAGAACCAATCGTTTACTTTCAGCAACTTCCCATGGGACACCCTGTATATTATACGTCTATGCGTGCAGCGCATAGCGATTCGAGAGCGAGACATCAGTGGGTCTCGAACCCTCGTCTCGTGAGAGTTACGTACTGTAATCCGGTAAGTATATTCAGTTTAGCGGCCTCATTAAGCTCTTTCGAGACGATTTACACGAAACGAAAGAATCTGGTAGAAAAAAGCGTCGCTCTGCCCCGCAAAGCGGGATATTAATCGTTAAAGGTGATCACTTTTCAGGTTAGGAAATCTGTCAAATACATTACTAAATATAATGACAGGTTTCCTAACTTAAAAAGTAGTCTACTTTAATGAGTGATATCTTCGCGGGGTAAATCGACGCTTTTTTCTGTCTAATTCTTTCGTTTTGCGCAAAACGTCTCGAAAGAGCTTAATGAGGCCGCTAAACTGAATACTTATCGGATTACAATATGTAACTCAACTTTCTTTTCAGATCGGGAATATCTCTTATGTCCATATAATAATAATTGTATACACTAATTTGTGAAAAAGCGCGATTAGACAGTTTTATACGTCTTTGAAGCTGGCACGATGTTCTACGAATATCAAAAAAATATTAAATTTCTAATAGCACTTTTCATAGTTCTACAGTTCCTGATAAAAATTAAAAAGCGTTCTGCATTCCTTCTAATGAAAAATCGAAATTGAAAAAATGTCGTGATAACTTCGCGAATCTAGTACGACACTCTCCCCTCTAAAGTACTAAAACGCGTGGAAAATTATTATTTTTGACTATAGTTCTAATCGAGATTCATATATATATATATATATACCGATATATATATATATATATATATATATATATATACCGATTGACCGGTAAAAATTATGACGACAGTCGTCAAAGTAGCCAGAAGTTGTCAAAGTAGCCAATTCTTGCCTAAATTTGTCGTCAAAGTATACGATTGACATATATATATATATATACGATTACCTCAGGGAAAGTCCGCTCTACAGGACTTTATATTCAAAATGGAAAAAAGTTAAAAACTTGCATTTGTCTTTTCTAACTTTTTTCCATTTTGAATATAAAGTCCTGTAGAGCGGACTTTCTTTCTATCTATACTTCATTTGTGGAAAAGGATTTTTTATTCTGCACAAGCAATAAAGAGAATTTTCGAAACTGCAATTACCATCGCTATAGTGAAAAAATAGTTCAGTAGCAACTCCAGCTTCCCCTTAAGTGTAATTCTCTTATTGTTAATGTGATTATTATTATCTGAAAATATTTGCAATTATTTATAGATGGGAAATGTCAAGGGAAATGTGAAGTCTTAATAAAAGTAGTAATGCAGCAGATAGAAGAAATGAGTGCAAAATTAGATCACGTTAATATGTCGCTTACAAGATTGCACAGAAAACTAGCACCTGAGGATGTACCGCCCATTAAAGCTGCAGATATGCCCGCTTTGCCTCTGAAGAATAAACAAGCCTTTTATACCTTCGACAACTTTCTAAAAAATGATAACAATTTTCTTTCAATGGTATGTCTACTTATTTGTATTTATTACTGTATTGCGTCTTCATTAATTTCAATCACATTTTCATTAATGTTAAAAACATGTCCAATCATTTCAAATAAATAAATGTAATTGTTTCTTGTTCATGTTTTCCTTGAGACACATTGTAACCAATGTAATTAACACTTACGTTTAGGTCGACTACGGCTGCGTTCCGATATTACTGCCAGTACTGAAAATCTATAGTATACGTGACATAAACTATAGCTTTTCAGTACTGGCAGTCAATATCGGAACGCAGCCTACTTCGCTTTACTGATGCCGATTGGAAAAAATCACGATATGGTACCAATAGGAAGATTGTTATATAAAATTTTCTCGAACTCGTTAGCTAGAATTGTAAATTATTCTGGATCAGGAGCAGTTAAACTAAAATTACAAAACATCAATATTCTCACGGCAATTGAATGTAAGTTTCTTAAATGAGTTCTTTTTTTCATCAAACTGTGTCTTTGATAGTGGATACTCTAATTAAGTCCGTTTTAATCAGGTGCTGTTGTCAAGAACATTCCTTCCTCCCATGTAACCGAGTTGCAGTCAAAAATTTCACGCTGGTTTGCAACAAGCAACCAAAGAAAATTAAATTAAGACGAAATTAAATTTATTATATTATTAAATTAATTAATTATAGAAAATAGTGCGTTACAATTTTCAATTTTTTTTAAGTTTATTCTAAAATACAATATAATAAAATATGTAATAAATATATAATATGTAATAAATATATTATAAAAATTATAATAATCAAAAATAGTATAATATAATAAGTATAATAAAAACTGTGTATATTAAATCTTATTTTATGAGAGCAGTTATTTTTCATACTATATCTTTTCAGAAAAATAATTTATTTATAACGTAAACTTTAAATTAATGATCAAAGTCACGAAAGAGTCACAATTCAGTCACGAAAAAGTCATATTATCGTCCTCTATAAGATATGAAATGATATCATGTTGACTTTCCAAAATAATTAGTTTTTGACATCATTTTGACGTCATTTTGACTTTTATATGATTTATTTTTCTGTTTGGGTGTGTTTTCGTTCATCGTGGTAATTGTACTTTACGTTATTGTAGCGTCGCGTTCGTTTGCGTTATAATGATTCGATAATGTTGCGTTATAATTTATAATCTGGTGCCTACGGTGTGGCTGGTATCTTCGCGGTGGCGAACTGCTGTATCTCCCGGATTACAAATTCGGACGTAGTTCGAAATATATTATTTTACATATAAATTGGTGCCTGTTACTGCTTCCCTTCCAGTAGCCTTATAATATTGGAACCCACCCTTTACCGTTGACTAGTCGAGTTAGAGGAGTATTGCGAATATTTCGTGAGTGGCGCACGTGAGTGCGCCTGGCGCTCAGATACGGATATCGCCTCGGTATCGGCGAACGCGATCCCGAGATTCAGACAGTTGATGATGAGAAGGAGAAAGTACCGAGTGGAGTTCCGAGATAGAGGAATTACCGAGCGGAGTTCCGAGAGTGGTTGAGTACTGTAGTATTTCTGATTAGCTTTTGTTATTTCGTGATCTCGTGAACTCTCAGATCTGCGACGCCACGCCTACGCGTACGGCGGACCGTAGGCCAGCAGAACTGTGCGGGAAAATCCGTCGCAATTTGCACAATTATTTAAACAACCTAGGGTAAAAGTTCAGAAAAGGGGACCCCCCTCCAATGACCTTGCCCTTGACCTTGACATATGTTGTCAAGGTCACCCTCCTGAGTGACCTTCAAGAGGTTTTAGCCGTCGCTCGTTATTCGTTAAAAAATTATTAACAAAATAAGTTTAGTGGTTTTGTATGGATTTCCGACTTTTCACACGAAGTAAGGACTTGAATTTGACATATATTACAAAGGTCACTTCCCCGAGTAGCACGCAGAAGGTTTCACCCGTCGCTCGTTGTTTGTTAAGAAGTTATTAACAAAAGAAGAACAAAGTAAGAAAGAAAAATAATAAATATTTTAGATTCATATACTTTATTCAGCAATATTATTATTAATAGGATAAATTTGCAAAAACTCAACCTAACCTAACCTAACCTAATTCGGTTCTGTTTTCCGAAACTGGAGCCCAGAACACATACGCTTCGCTCCTCCCCGCCAAGGTTAGGTTAGGTGAGGTTAGGTTAGGTTAGGTTAGGTTAAAGCAGAGAATACTTTTGTATTTAACTGTTTGTGCTTTTGGTTAAAGTGAAGAATACTTTGTACTTATATTAAAAGAAACTATTCTATGTATTAACAATTCACTGCTTTAAATGACTTTCCTTTCTTCGTTCATATACATATTCGTCGTTTATATCTTTCAATATTCAAAATAACTATTATATTTTCGAAATTTCTTTTGTTAATAACTTTTTCATAAACAACGATCGACGACTGAAACCTAGTGCGGGTTATTCGGGAAGGTGACCTTTGTAATATATGTCAATATCATGTTCTTGCTTTACGTGGACAGCTAAAAATTCGTGCGAAATCATTAAACTTTTTTTGTTAATAACTTTTTAATAAACACTGAGCGACGGCTAAAACCTCTTGAAGATCACTCAGGAGGGTGACCTTGACAACATATGTCAAGGTCAAAGTCATTGGAGAGGGCTCCTCTTTTCTGAACTTTTACCATTATTTTTGTTGTTTTTTCCAATGTTCCCCATTTGTAATATGATCAATATTTGTCGAAGAAGTTTCCTGGATTGCTTTTAAAACTACTCTTTGTCGATCTAAAATATTTAATAATTTATTTTGTCGCATATAATGTATTAGGGGTGTGATTAGTTTTGAGGGTTTTTTTTGCTCAAAAACGCATGTATTTAAATATGATAATGAATGAATACCTTAATCAAAATATTTTCCTTCGTTTTCTATAACTTTTTCCCATCTTTCTGGCAAGAGATGGATTCCACCACGATAAAATCACTCTTCTTTTCAGTTGATCCATTCGTCGACGAATTGTCGCACTTCTTCGAAATTATGAAAGTGTGTATATATTATAATAAAAACCTAATTTATTACAGATGGCCCCAGTAATATTTTCATCTGATTTATCAGAGGCTGAGATAACGGGTATATAGCAGTTTAAAATTAATTTTAAAAAAGAAACATTAATCGAAAATTTAGAAATTAATTGAATTTGATTTTTGTTTCTGTAATTCTAATTTTATTAATTTCACTTTTGCTTCTATTTCGTGATATTGCTTAAGTCGTTCATTTCCTTTAAGTGTTGGAAGGTTAATTCTTCGACGGCCATTTCGTGAGCTAACATTTTTTTAAATTGTTTTTTTCAAATTCTCTTCTGAGCACGGATGATTGAGAAATTTCTAGTAATTTTACATGAAGAAATTAATATATTTAACAAATTTTAATATTTCATACAATAATTATAGAAAAAAGACGGGAAATCCGAGAGAATCCAATTGAATCGTCGATTACTATTATAGAAGAAGAAGAAATAATTGCAAAGAATACAATACGACAAGAAAACACAATTGACTCGGAAGTTTTAACTGAAGAATTTTATAATGATGAAAAGCAATTATCTTTGACAAGTAATACATACAACTTTTTGTTATTTTAATATTATTCATTAGTCTATATTCTAATATATTAATCTGACAAGAACGAAAATCCAATATTCTGCATTTCCAGATGTAGAACCATCTCCTGGAACATCACATCAAAGTGATACTAGTATATACACTCCGCTTGGTATGTATATACCAGTTATTTTACATAGATTTTAGTAAATACATCATTTTCTTTATGTAAAATTAATAAAAATTTCTCAATCATCCGTGTAGCTCATGAGAAGAAAAATAGAAAAAAAATTTAATTTACTGATGGCGGAAGTAAAACTTTGGAAAATAATTCTCTGGAACACATCAAAAAGCAACGTGTTGAAGAACTGACAAATAAAGACATTGAAATAGCCGAAATAAAATTACAAAGAGAAAAAAATTTGCTAGCTCACGAAAAGGCCCTTCAAGAATTAACCCTCCAACATTTGAAGGAAATGTACGAATTACAGTATCGCGAAATGGAAGCTAAATTAATAGAATTAGAATTAGAGAAACAAAAATCAAATTGTAATTAATTTTGTAACCAATCTTGCTTGACGTTTTCTTGTTATATATTTCGTTGTATGGCTTTCATGTTTGTTCACAGTTTCAATATATTTATGTTCAGTATTAAAAAGATATTTATGTTCATGTATCATATTTATCGTGTTATTGTTATTGTACTTACTTATGAATTATTATGTATTGAATAAATTGAACAAAAATAAAATTACATTTTTACTATCTTTTTTAAAATAGATAATGTGTTATGTGCTTCTACATAAATTGGTATTCTCTTAACTTAAAGAACTATAACAAGAAAAATGCAAATATGTAAATAATAATATGTAAGTAATAAAATCCCGGTCTCGGCTGTCCGCGCTCCCGTACATTTTTCTCTCTCTTATAATACAATATATACATAAATTCAGGCAAACAGTCTGTCAATAAGAGCAGCACGTACTGCGAAGCTTTCTCCTGGCTGCCATTGAGGCGGATCGATTTGAATTTCTTCAATTTCTTCATACGGCTCCAAATCTTCTGGCAAGATATTGTCATAACGAAGTGATAAATTGTGTAGAACAGCGCATGCCATTATAATCGTAGTATTGCATATCAGCTTATTACTAAGACCTTTGGATAAACAAAGAAATCGACGTTTCCACACACCGAACGTTCTTTCTACAATTTGTCTAGTTCTTCCATGAACGAGATTATATCTTATTTCTGCATCGGTAGTTGGATTTGCTATCGGTGTTAATAAAAATGGCAAGCAAGGATATCCTGCATCTCCTACAAGTGAACCAGTCAAATTCCGTTGAGCATATCGTATACATATAATCTTGAATTTTGAAAAATTCTGCTGTCATGTTGGCTTCCAGGCCATTGTGGTACAACATCTAAAAATTCCATGTGAGGTCCAACAACTGCTTGCACATTAAGAGAGAAATATCCTTTTCGATTTCTATATACTTCCGGAATTTCGTAAAATTTTGTATTAGTCAAACGAATATGGGTGCAATCAATAGCTCCGTCGATAGATGGTAGACCATTTTTATTTATAGTAGTTCCTATTTGTCGAAACAGTATTCGATTTTCAAGTTCTTTTTCTTCATTTACTGGCATCTTAATAATATTAAACATTTCACTTGCAAGTAATCTGGATATTTTGTAGACAATCCGAGATACGGTTGAATGGAAAGTGATAGCAAATCTCCTGCGACAAGCTAGTGCAATAACATAATTTTTTATTAAAAAATATTGATGAAATTAAGCAACAGCTACTTTACCGAACTTGACAGAAAATGTTCGGTAGGACTTGGGGTCTGAGATCAGAAATAGTCTGTCATCAGACCTCAAATCACTTCTATTGTATGGGGTATGGTATATATAATTACAATATTTTCGGTACAATTATTATTTATTTATATTACATTTATTATTTATATTTTACAATTATTATTTATATTTTTTTATTTTTTACATTTTTTGTGTGTGCACGCGTGTGAGTGTGCGTGTGTGATTATTTTATATATGAAAAATATGTAAAATAAGAACTTACCTGATAACTTGATGTTGCATAAAAGTGTAAACACACCAAAAGCTGGAAAACTGGAGTTACTGGTAATCCACGGTTGTTAACTTTCATAAGAGGCTCGTGTATTTTTGGTAATATTCCT